>NC_056739.1:1075245457-1075365457 GCF_019279795.1 Protopterus annectens
GTTGCAAAAAATCAGAAAATTAGGAAAAATTTTAAATTCAGAAAAGTAAAAACCCCACCCTTTCAAAAAGAACAAGAAATTTAGGAAAAATTAGGGTAAAAAAAAAAAAAAATTTTTTTAAAAACGAAGGCACTTAAAAAACAAAAAAAGTATAAAGGATTAATTCAGCTTTAATGCGGGGTTTTTGAAACAAGTTCAAAATTTTTAAAATGAATTTAAATTTGGGGCACATTAAATACAAAAATCTCAACTTTTTTAAAAAGAAGGGAAAAAACCCCATTTTAAAGAAAAAAAACAAAAAAAAAAAAAATTTAAAAAAAAAAAAAAAAAAAAAATACATTTTTTTTAAAAACTAAAGTTTGCAAACAAAGCTCAGAAATTTATTAATTAAAGTCCCAATAGAAAGAGAAAAAATTTAAAAAAAATTTTAAAAAAAAGGGGAAAAAAACTTTAAAAACCAAAAAAAAAAAAAAAAACAAAAAAAAAATTTTTAAAAAAAAAATAAAAAAAATCGGGCCAAAACAAAAAAATTTTTTCCAAACCCAATTTTGGGTTTCAAAAAAAAAAAAAAAATAATTTTAAATTTTGGGAATTAAAAAAAACCCTTTAAAAAATTAAAAAAAATAAAACCCCCCTTTTAAAAAAAACCACTTTTCAAAAAATTAGAAAAAAAAATTTCAATTTTTTGCAAGTTTTAAAAAAAAACAACCTTTCCTTTTGTTTTTGGGGTTTAAAAAGTTTAAAAAAAAATGAAAAAATTTTTTTAGCCAAAAAAAAAAAGAACAGAAAAATAGAAAAATTAGAAGAAAACCCCCCCAAAAAAAAAATGAAGGGATTAAAAAAAAATGCATGCAAGTTTGCACTTAACATCATCTTCTAATGTAGGTGATTGTAGCCATCCAAGTCTCTCAGAAATTGAGCATAAAATGAATTCTCAAACTTTGTGACTAGCTTTTAAAAGTACAGAGGAAACCATCTAGACTAACAGTTAAATATCAGATAACAAAGAAGTGAGAAGACCACCACCTCCTCTAACAGCAGAGAGAACCAACACTCGCTGTTCATTGAAACAATTATGTATCAGAAAAAAATAATATACATTACTTTTAAAACTGCAAGTTTGCACTTAACAGAAGACTAAAATACAGTACTGCAAGTTTGCATTTAACTTCAACTTCTAATGCAGGTGAATGCAGGCAACCAAGTCTGTCAGAAATTGAGCAAGAAATGAATTCTCAAACTTAGTGGCTAGCACTTAAAAGTATAGATGAAAACTTCTTAGCTAAAAATTCAATATCAGATAGCAAAGAAGTGAGAAGACCACCACCCCTCTTACAGCAGAGAGACACACAGCACACTATTCATTGAAACAATTAGGTATCAGAAAAGATAATACACAGTACTTTTAAAAATGCAAGTTTGCACTTAACAGAAGATGAAAATATATGCAAGTTTGCAATTAAAGTCAACTTTGAATGGAGATGATTGTAGCCAACCAAGTCTCTCAGAAACTAAGCATAAAATGAATTCTCAAACTTTGTGACTAGCACTTAGAAGTAGAGAGGACACCATCGAGACTAACTGTTAAATATAAGATAACAAAGAAGTGAGAAGCCCACCACCCCCTCTTAATGCAGAGGGACACACTGCACACTATTCATTGAAACAATTAGGTTTCAGAAAAAATAATTTACAGTACTTTTAAAACTGCAAGTTTGCACTTAACAGAAGACTAAAATACATGCAAGTTTGCATTTAACATCAGCTTCTAATGGAGGTGATTGTAAACAACCAAGTCTCTCAGAAGTTGAGCATAAAATGAATTCTCAAACTTTGTGGCTAGCACTTAAAAGTTCAGAAGGTACCCTCTAGGCAAATAGTTAAATATCAGATAACAAAGAAGTGAGAAGACCACCACCCCCTTTTACAGCAGAGGGGCACACCGCACACTATTCATTGAAACAATCAGGTATCAGAAAAAATAAAATACAGTACTTTTAAAACTGCAAGTTTGCACTTAACAGAAGACTAAAATATATGCAAGTTTGTAGTTAACGTCAGCTTCTAATGGAGGCGATTGTAAACAACTAAGTCTCTTGAAATTGAGCATAAAATGAATTCCCAACTTTGTGGCTAGCACTTAAATGTAGAGAGGAAACCCTCTAGGCTAACAAATAAATATCAGATAAAAAAGAAATAAAAATGCCACCTTCTGTTACAACAGAGAGACACACAGCACACAATTCAGTGAAACAATTAATTATCAGAAAAAATAAAATACAGTACTTTTAAAACTGCAAGTTTGCACTAAAAAGATGACTAAAATACATGCAAGTTTGCACTTAACATCAGCTTCTAATGCAGGTGATTGTAGTTAACCAAGTCTCTTTGAAATTGAGCTTAAAATGAATTCTCAAACTTTGTGACAAGCACATAGAAGTACAGAGGAAAGCATTGAGACTAATAGTTAAATATCAGATAACAATGAAGTGAGAAGACTAGCACCCCCTATTACAGCAGAGGGACACACCACACACTATTCATTGAAATAATTAGGTATCAGAAAAAATAATATACAGTACTTTTAAAAATGCAAGTTTGCACTTAACAGAAGATTAAAATACATGCAAGTTTGCACTTAACATCAGCTTCTAATGGAGGTGAATGTAATCTCAGAAATTGAGCATAAAATGAATTCTCAAACTGTGTGTCTAGCACTTAAAAGTACAGAGGAAACCCTGTAGGCTAACAGTTAAATATCAGATAACAAAGAAGTGAGAAGACCACCATCCCATCTTACAGCAGAGAGACACACAACACACTATTCATTGAAACAATTAGGTATCAGAAAAAATAAAATACAGTATTTTCAAAACTGCAAGCTTGGTCTTAACAGAAGACAAAAATACAGTATTGCAAGTTAGCACTTAACTTCAGCTTCTAATGCAGGTAATTGTAGCCAACCAAGTCTCTCAGAAATTGAGCATAAAATGAATTCTCAAACTTTTTGGCTAGCATTTAAAAGTACAGAGGAAACTCTGTAGGCTAACAGTTAAATATCAGAAAACAAAGAAGTGAGAAGACTACCATCCTCTCTTACAGCAGAGAGACACACAGCACAATATTCAGTTAAACAATTAGGTGTCAGAAAAAAATAAAATACAGTACTTTTAAAACTGCAAGTTTGCAGTTAACAGAAGACTAAAATACAGTACTGCAAGTTTACATTTAACTTCAGCTTCTAATGCAGGTGAATGCAGCCAACCAAGTCTGTCAGAAATTGAGCAAGAAATGAATTCTCAAACTTAGTGGCTACCACTTAAAAGTATAGATGAAATCCTCTTAGCTAAAAATTCAATATCAGATAGCAAAGAATTGAGAAGACAACCACCCCTCTTACAGCAGAGAGACACACAGCACACTATTCATTGAAACAATTAGGTATCAGAAAAGATAATACACAGTACTTTTAAAAATGCAAGTTTGCACTTAACAGAAGACTAAAATACATGCAAGTTTGCAATTAAATTCAGCTTTGAATGGAGATGATTGTAGCCAACCAAGTCTCTCAGAAATTGAGCATAAAATGAATTCTCAAACTTTGTGACTAGCACATAGAAGTAGAGAGGAAACCATCGAGACTAACTGTTAAATATAAGATAACAAAGAAGTGAGAAGCCCACCACCCCCTCTTAATGCAGAGGGACACACTGCACACTATTCATTGAAACAATTAGGTTTCAGAAAAAATTATGTACAGTACTTTTAAAACTGCAAGTTTGCACTTAACAGAAGACTAAAATACATGCAAGTTTGCATTTAACATCAGCTTCTAATACAGGTGATTGTAAACAACCAAGTCTCTCAGAAGTTGAGCATAAAATGAATTCTCAAACTTTGTGGCTAGCACTTAAAAGTACTGAGGAAACCCTATAGGCTAACAGTTAAATATCAGATAACAAAAAAGTGAGAAGACGACCACCCTCTCTTACAGCAGAGAGACACACAGCACAATATTCAGTGAAACAATTACGTATCAGAAAAGATAAAATACAGTACTTTTAAAACTGCAACTTTCAACCTACCAGAAGACTAAAATACAGTACTGGAAGTTCACACTTAACTTCAGTTTCTAATGCAGGTGATTGTAGCCAAACAAGTCTCTCAGAAATTAAGCATAAAATGAATTCTCAAACTTTGTGGCTAGCACTTAAAAGTTCAGAAGGTACCCTCTAGGCAAATAGTTAAATATCAGATAACAAAGAAGTGAGAAGACCACCACCCCCTTTTACAGCAGAGGGACACACCGCACACTATTCATTGAAACAATTAGGTATCAGAAAAAATAAAATACAGTACTTTTAAAACTGCAAGTTTGTACTTAACAGAAGACTAAAATACATGCAAGTTTGTACGTCAGCTTCTAATGAAGGCGATTGTAAACAACTAAGTCTCTTGAAATTGAGCATAAAATGAATTCCCAACCTTGTGGCTAGCACTTAAATGTAGAGAGGAAACCCTCTAGGCTAACAAATAAATATCAGATAAAAAAGAAATAAAAACGCCACCTTCTGTTACAACAGAGAGACACACAGCACACAATTCAGTGAAACAATTAATTATCAGAAAAAATAAAATACAGTACTTTTAAAACTGCAAGTTTGCACTAAAAATATGACTAAAATACATGCAAGTTTGCACTTAACGTCAGCTTCTAATGCAGGTGATTGTAGTTAACCAAGTCTCTTTGAAATTGAGGTTAAAATGAATTCTCAAACTTTGCGACAAGCACATAGAAGTACAGAGGAAAGCATTGAGACTAATAGTTAAATATCAGATAACAATGAAGTGAGAAGACTAGCACCCCCTATTACAGCAGAGGGACACACCACACACTATTCATTGAAATAATTAGGTATCAGAAAAAATAATATACAGTACTTTTAAAAATGCAAGTTTGCACTTAACAGAAGACTAAAATACATGCAAGTTTGCACTTAACGTCAGCTTCTAATGGAGGTGAATGTAATCTCAGAAATTGAGCATAAAATGAATTCTCAAACTGTGTGTCTAGCACTTAAAAGTACAGAGGAAACCCTGTAGGCTAACAGTTAAATATCAGATAACAAAGAAGTGAGAAGACCACCATCCCGTCTTACAGCAGAGAGACACACAACACACTATTCATTGAAACAATTAGGTATCAGAAAAAATAAAATACAGTACCTTTAAAAATGCAAGTTTGCACTTAGCAGAAGAGTAAAATACACTATTGCAAGTTTGTACTTCACTTCAACTTCCAATGCTGGTGATTGTAGCCAACCAAGTCTCTCAGAAATTGAGCATAAAATGAATTCTCAAATGTTTTTGGCTAGCACTTAAAAGTAGAGAGGAAACCCACTAGGCTAACAGCTAAATATCAGATAATAAAGAAGTGAGAAGACTACCACCCCCTCTTACAGCAGCGAGACACACAGCACACTATTCACTGAAACAATTAGGTATCAGAAAAAAATACAGTACTTTTAAAACAGCAAGTTTGCACTTAACAGAAGACTAAAATACAGTACTGCAAGTTTGCACTTAACTTCAGCTTCTAATGCAGGTGATTGTAGCCAACCAAGTCTCAGAAATTGAGCATAAAATGAATTCTCAAACTTTGTGGCTAGCACTTAAAAGTACAGAGGAAACCCTCTAGGCTAACAGTTAAATATCAGATAATAAAGAAGTGAGAAGACCACAACCCCCTCTTACAGCAGAGAGACACACAGCACACTATTCAGTGAAACAATTAGGTATCAGAAAAAATAAAATACAGTACTTTTAGAACTGCAAGTTTGCATTTAACAGAAGACTAAAATACAGTACTGCAAGTTTGCACTTAACGTCAGCTTCTAATGCATATGATTGTAGCCAACCAAGTCTCAGAAATTGAGCATAAAATTAATTCTCAAACTTTGTGGCTAGCACTTTGAAGTACAGAGGAATCCCTCTAGGCTAACAGTTAAATATCAGATAAAGAAGTGAGAAGACCACCACCCTATCTTACAGAAGAGAGACAGACAGCACACTATTCAGTGAAGCAATTAGGTATCAGAAAAAAATAAAATACTGCACTTTTAAAACTGCAAGTTTGCACTTAGAAGACTAAAATACAGTACTGCAAGTCTGCACTTAACTTCAGCTTCTAATGCAAGAGCTTGTAGCCAAGCAAGTCTTTCAGAAATTGAGCATAAAATAAATTCTCAAACTTTGTGGCTAGCACTTAAAAGTTCAGAGGAAACCCTCTAGGCTAACAGTTAAATATCAGATAACAAAGAAGTGAGAAGACCACCAGCCCCTTTTACAGCAGAGGGACACACCGCACACTATTCATTGAAACAATTAGGTATCAGAAAAAATAATATACAGTATTTTTAAAAATGCAAGTTTGCACTTAGAAGACTAAAATACAGTACTGCAAGTTTCTAATGCAGGTGATTGTAGCCAAACAAGTCTCTCACAAATTGAGCAGAAAATGAATTCTCAAACTTTGTGGCTAGCACTTAAAAGTTCAGAGGAAACCCTCTATGCTAACAGTTAAATATCAGATAACAAAGAAGTGAGAAGACCACCACCCCTTCTTACAGCAGAAAGAATCAGCACACAATTCAGTGAAACAATTAATTATCAGAAAAAATAAAATACAGTACTTTTAAAACTGCAAGTTTGCACTAAACAGATGACTAAAATACATGCAAGTTTGCACTTAATGTCAGCTTCTAATGCAGGTGATTGTAGTTAACCAAGTCTCTTAGAAATTGAGCATAAAATGAATTCTCAAACTTTGTGACTAGCACATTGAAGTAGAGAGGAAACCATTGAGACTAACTGTTAAATATAAGATAACAAAGAAGTGAGAAGCCCACCACCCCCTCTTAATGCAGAGGGACACACTGCACACTATTCATTGAAACAATTAGGTTTCAGAAAAAATAATTTACAGTACTTTTAAAACTGCAAGTTTGCACTTAACAGAAGACTAAAATACATGCAAGTTTGCATTTAACATCAGCTTCTAATGGAGGTGATTGTAAACAACCAAGTCTCTCAGAAGTTGAGCATAAAATGAATTCTCAAACTTTGTGGCTAGCACTTAAAAGTTCAGAAGGTACCCTCTAGGCAAATAGTTAAATATCAGATAACAAAGAAGTGAGAAGACCACCACCCCCTTTTACAGCAGAGGGGCACACCACACACTATTCATTGAAACAATCAGGTATCAGAAAAAATAAAATACAGTACTTTTAAAACTGCAAGTTTGCACTTAACAGAAGACTAAAATATATGCAAGTTTATAGTTAATGTCAGCTTCTAATGGAGGCAATTGTAAACAACCAAGTCTCTTGAAATTGAGCATAAAATGAATTCCCAAACTTGTGGCTAGCACTTAAATGTAGAGAGGAAACCCTCTAGGCTAACAAATAAATATCAGATAAAAAAGAAATAAAAACGCCACCTTCTGTTACAACAGAAAGACACACAGCACACAATTCAGTGAAACAATTAATTATCAGAAAAAATAAAATACAGTACTTTTAAAACTGCAAGTTTGCACTAAAAAGATGACTAAAATACATGCAAGTTTGCACTTAACTTCAGCTTCTAATGCAGGTGATTGTAGTTAACCAAGTCTCTTTGAAATTGAGCTTAAAATGAATTCTCAAACTTTGTGACAAGCACATAGAAGTACAGAGGAAAGCATTGAGACTAATTGTTAAATATCAGATAACAATGAAGTGAGAAGACTAGCACCCCTCTTACAGCAGAGGGACACACCACACACTATTCATTAAAATAATTAGGTATCAGAAAAATAATATACAGTACTTTTAAAAATGCAAGTTTGCACTTAACAGAAGACTAAAATACATGCAAGTTTGCACTTAACATCAGCTTCTAATGGAGGTGAATGTAATCTCAGAAATTGAGCATAAAATGAATTCTCAAACTGTGTGTCTAGCACTTAAAAGTACAGAGGAAACCCTGTAGGCTAACAGTTAAATATCAGATAACAAAGAAGTGAGAAGACCACCATCCCGTCTTACAGCAGAGAGACACACAACACACTATTCATTGAAACAATTAGGTATCAGAAAAAATAAAATACAGTATTTTCAAAACTGCAAGCTTGGTCTTAACAGAAGACAAAAATACAGTATTGCAAGTTAGCACTTAACTTCAGCTTCTAATACAGGTAATTGTAGCCAACCAAGTCTCTCAAAAATTGAGCATAAAATGAATTCTCAAACTTTTTGGCTAGCATTTAAAAGTACAGAGAAAACTCTGTAGGCTAATAGTTAAATATCAGAAAACAAATAAGTGAGAAGACTACCATCCTCTCTTACAGCAGAGAGACACACAGCACAATATTCAGTTAAACAATTAGGTGTCAGAAAAAATAAAATACAGTACTTTTAAAACTGCAAGTTTGCAGATAACAGAAGACTAAAATACAGTACTGCAAGTTTGCACTTAACTTCAGCTTCTAATACATATGATTGTAGCCAACCAAGTCTCAAAAATTGAGCATAAAATGAATTCTCAAACGTTGTGGCTAGCACCTAAAAGTACAGATGAAACCCTTTAAGCTAACAGTTAAATATCAGATAACAAAGAAGTGAGAAGACCACCACCCTATCTTACAGCAGAGAAACACACAGCACACTATTCAGTGAAATAATTTGGTATCAGAAAAAAATAAATAACAGTACTTTTAAAACTGCAAGTTTGCACTTAGAAGATGAAAATACAGTACTGCAAGTCTGCACTTAACTTCAGCTTCAAATGTAGGTGATTGTAGCCAAACAAGTCTCTCAGAAATTTAGCATAAAATTAATTTTCAAACTTTGTGGCTAGCACTTAAAAGTTCAGAGGAAACCCTGTAGGCTAACAAATATCAGATAACAAAGAAGTGAGAATGCCACCATCCCATCTTAAAGCAGAGAGACACACAGCACACTACTCATTGAAGCAATTAGGTATCAGAAAAAAATTAAATACAGTACTTTTAAAACTGCAAGTTTGCACTTAACAGAAGACTAAAATACAGTATTGCAAGTTTGCACTTAACTTCAGCTTCTAATGCAGGTGATTGTAGCCAAACAAGTCTCACAGACATTGAGCATAAAATGAATTCTCAAACTTTTTAGCCAGAACTAAAAAGTAGAGAGGAAACCCACTAGGCTAACAGCTAAACATCAGATAACAAAGAAGTGAGAAGACCACCACCCCCTCTTACAGCAGAGAGACACACAGCACACTATTCAATGAAACAATTAGTATCAGAAAAAATAAAATACAGTACTTTTAAAACTGCAAGTTTCCACTTAACAGAAGACTAAAATACAGTACTGCAAGTTTGCACTTAACTTCAGCTTCAAATGTAGGTGATTGTAGCCAAACAAGTCTCTCAGAAATTGAGCATAAACTTAATTCTCAAACTTTGTGGCTAGCACTTAAAAGTACAGACGAAACCCTCTAGGGTAACAGATAAATAGCAGATGACAAAGAATTGAGAAGACCACCACTCCCTCTTACAGCAGAGAGAATCACAACACACTATTCAGTGAAATAATTAGGTATCAGAAAAAATAAAATACAGTACTTTTAAAACTGCAAGTTTGCACTTAACAGAACACTAAAATGCATGCAAGTTTGCACTTAACATCATCTTCTAATGCAGGTGATTGTAGCCATCCAAGTCTCTCAGAAATTGAGCATAAAATGAATTCTCAAACTTTGTGACTAGTACTTAAAAATACAGAGGAAACCATCTAGACTAACAGTTAAATATCAGATAACAAAGAAGTGAGAAGACCACCACCTCCTCTAACAGCAGAGAGAACCAACACTCGCTGTTCATTGAAACAATTATGTATCAGAAAAAAATAATATACATTACTTTTAAAACTGCAAGTTTGCACTTAACAGAAGACTAAAATACAGTACTGCAAGTTTGCATTTAACTTCAACTTCTAATGCAGGTGAATGCAGGCAACCAAGTCTGTCAGAAATTGAGCAAGAAATGAATTCTCAAACTTAGTGGCTAGCACTTAAAAGTATAGATGAAAACTTCTTAGCTAAAAATTCAATATCAGATAGCAAAGAAGTGAGAAGACAACCACCCCTGTTACAGCAGAGAGACACACAGCACACTATTCATTGAAACAATTAGGTATCAGAAAAGATAATACACAGTATTTTTAAAAATGCAAGTTTGCACTTAACAGAAGACGAAAATATATGCAAGTTTGCAATTAAAGTCAGCTTTGAATGGAGATGATTGTAGCCAACCAAGTCTCTCAGAAACTGAGCATAAAATGAATTCTCAAACTTTGTGACTAGCACTTAGAAGTAGAGAGGACACCATCGAGACTAACTGTTAAATATAAGATAACAAAGAAGTGAGAAGCCCACCAACCTCTCTTAATGCAGAGGGACACACTGCACACTATTCATTCAAACAATTAGGTTTCAGAAAAAATAATTTACAGTACTTTTAAAACTGCAAGTTTGCACTTAACAGAAGACTAAAATACATGCAAGTTTGCATTTAACATCAGCTTCTAATGGAGGTGATTGTAAACAACCAAGTCTCTCAGAAGTTGAGCATAAAATGAATTCTCAAACTTTGTGGCTAGCACTTAAAAGTTCAGAAGGTACCCTCTAGGCAAATAGTTAAATATCAGATAACAAAGAAGTGAGAAGACCACCACCCCCTTTTACAGCAGAGGGACACCGCACACTATTCATTGAAACAATCAGGTATCAGAAAAAATAAAATACAGTACTTTTAAAACTGCAAGTTTGCACTTAACAGCAGACTAAAATATATGCAAGTTTGTAGTTAACGTCAGCTTCTAATGGAGGCGATTTTAAACAACTAAGTCTCTAGGCAAATAGTTAAATATCAGATAACAACAGCAGAGGGACACACCACACACTATTCATTGAAACAATTAGGTATCAGAAAAAAATAAATACAGTACTTTTAAAACTGCAAGTTTGCACTTAACAGAAGACTAAAACACATGCAAGTTTGTACGTCAGCTTCTAATGAAGGCGATTGTAAACAAGTAAGTCTCTTGAAATTGAGCATAAAATGAATTCCCAACTTTGTGGCTAGCACTTAAATGTAGAGAGGAAACCCTCTAGGCTAACAAATAAATATCAGATAAAAAAGAAATAAAAACGCCACCTTCTGTTACAACAGAGAGACACACAGCACACAATTCAGTGAAACAATTATCAGAAAAAATAAAATACAGTACTTTTAAAACTGCAAGTTTGCACTAAAAATATGACTAAAATACATGCAAGTTTGCACTTAACGTCAGCTTCTAATGCAGGTGATTGTAGTTAACCAAGTCTCTTTGAAATTGAGCTTAAAATGAATTCTCAAACTTTGTGACAAGCACATAGAAGTACAGAGGAAAGCATTGAGACTAATAGTTAAATATCAGATAACAATGAAGTGAGAAGACTAGCACCCCCTATTACAGCAGAGGGACACACCACACACTATTCATTGAAATAATTAGGTATCAGAAAAAATAATATACAGTACTTTTAAAAATGCAAGTTTGCACTTAACAGAAAACTAAAATACATTCAGGTTTGCACTTAACGTCAGCTTCTAATGGAGGTGAATGTAATCTCAGAAATTGAGCATAAAATGAATTCTCAAACTGTGTGTCTAGCACTTAAAAGTACAGAGGAAACCCTGTAGGCTAACAGTTAAATATCAGATAACAAAGAAGTGAGAAGACCACCATCCCATCTTACATCAGAGAGACACACAACACACTATTCACTGAAACAATTAGGTATCAGAAAAAATAAAATACAGTATTTTCAAAACTGCAAGCTTGGTCTTAACAGAAGACAAAAATACAGTATTGCAAGTTAGCACTTAACTTCAGCTTCTAATGCAGGTTATTTCAGCCAACCAAGTCTCTCAGACATTGGGCATAAAATGAATTCTCAAACTTTTTGGGTGGCATTTAAAAGTACAGAGGAAACTCTGTAGGCTAACAGTTAAATATCGGAAAGCAAAGAAGTGAGAAGACTACCATCCTCTCTTACAGCAGAGAGACACACAGCACAATATTCAGTTAAACAATTAGGTGTCAGAAAAAATAAAATACAGTACTTTTAAAACTGAAAGTTTGCAGTTAACATAAGACTAAAATACAGTACTGCAAGTTTGCACTTAACTTCAGCTTCTAATACATATGATTGTAGCCAACCAAGTCTCAAAAATTGAGCATAAAATGAATTCTCAAACTTTGTGGCTAGCACTTAAAAGTACAGATGAAACCCTTTAAGCTAACAGTTAAATATCAGATAACAAAGAAGCGAGAAGACCACCACCCTATCTTACAGCAGAGAAACACACAGCACACTATTCTGTGAAACAATTCGGTATCAGAACAAAATAAATGACAGTACTTTTAAAACTGCAATTTGCAATTAGAAGATGAAAATGCAGTACTGCAAGTCTGTACTTAACTTCAGCTTCTAAAGTAGGTGATTGTAGCCAAACAAGTCTCTCAGAAATTGAGCATAAAATTAATTTTCAAACTTTGTGGCTAGCACTTAAAAGTTGAGAGGAAACCCTGGAGGCCAACAAATATCAGATAACAAAGAAGTTTGAATGCCACCATTCCATCTTAAAGCAGAGAGACACACATCACACTACTCATTGAAGCAATTAGGTATCAGAAAAAAATTAAATACAGTACTTTTAAAACTGCAAGTTTGCACTTAACAGAAGACTAAAATACAGTATTGCAAGTTTGCACTTAACTTCAGCTTCTAAAGCAGGTGATTGTAGCCAAACAAGTCTCACAGACATTGAGCATAAAATGAATTCTCAAACTTTTTAGCCAGAACTAAAAAGTAGAGAGGAAACCCACTAGGCTAACAGCTAAACATCAGATAACAAAGAAGTGAGAAGACCACCACCCCCTCTTACAGCAGAGACACACAGCACACTATTCAATGAAACAATTAGTATCAGAAAAAATAAAATACAGTACTTTTAAAACTGCAAGTTTCCACTTAACAGAAGACTAAAATACAGTACTGCAAGTTTGCACTTAACTTCAGCTTCTAATGCAGGTGATTGTAGCCAAGCAAGTCTCTCAGAAAATGAGCATAAACTTAATTCTCAAACTTTGTGGCTAGCACTTAAAAGTACAGACGAAACCCTCTAGGGTAACAGATAAATAGCAGATGACAAAGAATTGAGAAGACCACCACTCCCTCTTACAGCAGAGAGACTCACAGCACACTATTCAGTGAAATAATTAATTATCAGAAAAAATAAAATACAGTACTTTTAAAACTGCAAGTTTGCACTTAACAGAACACTAAAATGCATGCAAGTTTGCACTTAACATCATCTTCTAATGCAGGTGATTGTAGCCATCCAAGTCTCTCAGAAATTGAGCATAAAATGAATTCTCAAACTTTGTGACTAGCTTTTAAAAGTACAGAGGAAACCATCAAGACTAACAGTTAAATATCAGATAACAAAGAAGTGAGAAGACCACCACCCCTCTTACAGCAGAGAGACCCAAAACTCGCTATTCATTGAAACAATTATGTATCAGAAAAAAATAATATACATTACTTTTAAAACTGCAAGTTTGCACTTAACAGAAGACTAAAATACAGTACTGCAAGTTTGCATTTAACTTCAGCTTCTAATGCAGGTGAATGCAGGCAACCAAGTCTGTCAGAAATTGAGCAAGAAATGAATTCTCAAACTTAGTGGCTAGCACTTAAAAGTATAGATGAAATCCTCTTAGCTAAAAATTCAATATAAAATAGCAAAGAAGTGAAAAGACCACTACCCCTCTTACAGCAGAGAGACACACAGCACACTATTCATTGAAACAATTAGGTATCAGAAAAGATAATACACAGTACTTTTAAAAATGCAAGTTTGCACTTAACAGGAGACTAAAATACATGCAAGTTTGCAATTAAAGTCAGCTTTGAATGGAGATGATTGTAGCCAACCAAGTCTTTCAGAACTTCAGCATAAAATGAATTCTCAAACTTTGTGGTTAGCAATTAAAAGTACAGAGGAAATCCTGTAGGCTAACAGTTAAATATAAGATAACAAAGAAGTGAGAAGACCACTATCCCGTCTTACAGCAAAGAGACACACAACACACTATTCAATGAAACAATTAGGTACTAGAAAAAATAAAATACAGTACTTTTAAAACTGCAAGTTTGCACTAAACAGAAGACTAAAATACAATATGCAAGTCTGCACTTAACTTCAGCTTCTAATGCAGATGATTGTAGCCAACCAAGTCTCAGAACATGAACATAAAATGAATTCTCAAACTTTGTGGCTAGAACTTAAAAGTACATAGGAAACCCTACAAGCTAACAGCTAAATATCAGATAACAAAGAAGTGAGAACACAACCCCCTCTTACAGCAGAGAGACACACAGCACACTATTCAGTGGAACACTTAAGTATCAGAAAAAAAACAAAATACAGTACTTTTAAAACTGCAGATTTGCACTTAGAAGACAAAAATACAGTACTGCAAGTTTGCACTTAACTTCAGCTTCTAATGCAGGTAATTGTAGCCAACAAAGTGTCTCAGAAATTGAGCATAAAATTAATTCTCAAACTTTGCGACTCGCACTTAGAACTACAAAAAAAACCCTTTAGGCTAACAGTTAAATATCAGATAACAAAGAAGTGAGAAGACTACAACACCCTCTTACAACAGACACACAGCACAGTATTCAGTGAAACAATTAGGTATCAGAAAAGATAAAATACAGTACTTTTAAAACTGCAAGTTTGCACTTAACAGAAGACTTTTAAAATACAGCATTGCAAGTTTGCACTTAACTTCAGCTTCTAATGCAAGTAATTGTAGCCAACCAAGTCTCTCAAAAATTGAGCATAAAATGAATTCTCAAACTTAGTGGCTAGCACTTAAAAGTACAGTTGAAACCCTTTAAGCTAACAGTTAAATATCAGATAACAAAGAAGCGAGAAGACCACCACCCTATCTTACAGCTGAGCGAACACAGCACACTATTCAGTGAAATAATTCGCTATCAGAAAAAAATAAAATACAGTATTTTTAAAACTGCAAGTTTGCACTTAGAAGACTAAAATACAGTACTGCAAGTCTGTAGTTAACTCCAGCTTCCACTGCAGGTGATTGTAGACAAACAAGTCTCTCAGAAATTGAGCATAAAATTAATTCTCAAACTTTGTGGCTAGCACTTAAAAGTTCAGAGGAAACCCTCTTTGCTAACAGTTAATTATCTGATAACAAAGAAGTGAAAAGACCACCAGCCCCTCTTACAACAGAGAGACTCACAGCACACAACTGAGTGAAACAATTAATTATCAGAAACAATAAAATACAGTACTTTTAAAACTGCAAGTTTGCACTAAACAGATGACTAAAATACATGCAAGTTTGCACTTAACGTCAGCTTCTAATGCAGGTGATTGTAGTTAAACAAGTCTCTTAGAAATTGAGCATAAAATTAATTCTCAAACTCTGTAACTAGCACATAGCAGTAGAGAGGAAACCATCAAGACTAACTAACACAAAATAAACAGCCGAAGTGAAAGATGAAACCATCAAGACTAACTGTTAAATATAAGATAACAAAGAAGTGAGAAACCCACCACCCCCTCTTAATGCAGTAGGACACACTGCACACTATTCATTGAAACAATTAGGTTTCAGAAAAAAATAATTTACAGTACTTTTAAAAGTGAAAGTTTGCACTTAACAGAAGACTAAAATACATGCAAGTTTGCATTTATCATCACCTTCTAATGGAGGTGATTGTAAACAACCAAGTCTCTCAGAAGTTGAGCATAAAATGAATTCTCAAACTTTGTGGCTAGCACTTAAAAGTTCAGAAGAAACCCTCTAGGCTAATAGTTAAATATCAGATAACAAAGAAGTGAGAAGACCACAACCCCCTTTTACAGCAGAGGGATACACCGCACACTATTCATTGAAACAATTAGGTATCAGAAAAAATAAAATACAGTACTTTTAAAACTGCAAGTTTGCACTTAACAGAAGACTAAAATACATGCAAGTAAGCATTTACCTTCAGCTTCTAATGCAGGTGACTGTAGCCAACCAAGTTTCACAGATATTCAGCTTAAAATGATTTCTCAAATTTGTGGCTAGCACTTAAAAGTACAGATGAAACCTTCTAGGCTAACAGTTAAATCTGAGATAACAAAGAAGTGAGAAGACCCCCCCCCTTGCAGCAGCAACACACACAGCACACTACTCATTGAAACAATTAGGTGTCAGAAAAATAAAATACAGTACTTTTAAAACTGCAAGTTTGCACTTAACAGAAGACTAAAATACATGCAGGTTTTCACTTAACGTCGACTTCTAATGCAGGTGATTGTAGCCAGCCAAGTCTCTCAGAAATTGAGCATAAAATGAATTCTCAAACTTTGTGACTAGCACTTAAAAGTACAGAGGAAACCATCTAGACAAACAGTTAAATATCAGATAACAAAGAAGTAAGAAGACCACCACCCCTCATAAAGCAGCGAGACATAATGCACACATTTCATTGAAATAATTATGAATCAGAAAAAAATAATATACATTATTTTTAAAAATGCAAGTTTGCACTGAAGAGAAGACAAAAATGCAGTACTGCAAGTTTGCATTTAACTTCAGCTTCGAATGCAGGTGATTGCAGCCAAACAAGTCTCTCAGAAATTGAGTATGAAATGAATTCTCAAACTTTACGGTTAGCACTTAAAAGTATAGAGGAAAACCTCTTGGCTAACAGTTATATATCAGATAACAAAGAAGTGAGAAGACCACCACCTCCTCTTACAGCAGAGAGACACACAACACGCTATTCATTGAAGCAATTAGGTATCAGAAAAAATAAAATACAGTACTTTTAAAACTGCAAATTTGCACTTAACAGAAGACTAAAATACAGTACTGTAAGTTTGCACATAACGTCAGCTTAAAATGCAGAAAAAAAATGAAATACAGTACTTTTAAAACTGCAAGTTTGCACTTAACAGAAGACTAAAATACAGTACTGCAAGTTTGCACTTAACTTCAGCTTCTAATGCAGATGATTGTAGCCAACCAATTCTCAGAAATTGAGCATAAAATGAATTCTGAAACTTTGTGCCTAGCACTTAAAAGTACAGAGGAAACCCTCTAATCTAACAGTTAAATATCCGATAACAAAGAAGTGAGAAGATTGCCTCCCCCTCTTACAGCAGAGGGACACACACAGCATACTATTTAGTGAAACAATTAGGTATCAGAAAAGATAACATATATAACAAAGAGGTGAGAAGACCACAGTCCTCTCTTACAGCAGCAAGATACACAGCAGAATATTCATTGAAACAATTAGGTATCAGAAAAAATAAAATACAGTATATTTAAAACTGCAAGTTTGTACTTAACAGAAGACTAAAATACAGTACTGCAAGTTATAAAATGCATAAAATGAATTCTCAAACTTTGCAGCTAGCACTAGTACAGAGGAAACCCTCTGGGCTAACAGTTAAATATCAAATAACAAAGAAGCGAGAAGACCAGCTCCCCCTCTTACAGCAGAGAAACACACAGCACATTATTCAGTGAAACAATTAGGCATCAGAAAAAAATGAAATACAGTACTTCTAAAACTGCAAGTTTGCACTTAACAGAGGACTAAAATACAGTACTGCAAGTTTGCACTTATCTTCAGCTTTTAATGCAGGTGATTGTAGCCAACCAAGGTTTTCAGGAATTGAGCATAAAATTAATTCTCACCCTTTGTGGCTAGCACTTAAAAGTACAGAGGAACCCCTCTAGGCTAACAGTTATATATCATATAACAAAGAGGTGAGAAGACCACCACCCAGTCTTACAGCAGAGAGACATACAGCACACTATTCAGTGAAACAATTAGGTATCAGAAAAAATAAACTACAGTACTTTTAAAATTGCAGGTTTGCACTTAGAAGACTAAAATACAGTACTGCACGTTTACACTTAACTTCAGCTTCTAATGCAGGTGATTGTAGCCAACCAAGTCTCTCCGAAATTGAGCATAAAATGAACTCTCAAAGTTTCTGGCTAGCACTTAAAAGTACAGAGGAAACCCTCTAGGCTTACAGTTAAATATCAGATAACAAAGAAGTGCGAAGACCAACACCCCCTCTTACAGCAGAGAGACACACAGCACACTATTCAGTGAAACAATTAGGCATCAGAAAAAATGAAATACAGTACTTTTAAAACTGGAAGTTTGCACTTAACAGAAGATTAAAATACAGTACTGTGTGTTTGCACTTAACTTCAGCTTCTAATGCACATGATTGTAACCAGCCAAGTCTCAGAAAATGAGCATAAAATTAATTCTCAAACTTTGTGGCTTGCACATAAAAGTACAGAGGAAACCCTCTAGGCTAACAGTTAAATATCTGATAACAAAGAAGTGAGAAGACTACCTGCCCCTCTTACAGCAGAGAGACACACAGCATAATATTCAGTGAAACAATTAGGTATCAGAAAAGATAAAATAGAGTACTTTTAAAACTGCAAGTTTGCACTTAACAGAAGACTAAAATACAGTACTGCAAGTTTGCACTTAACTTTAGCTTCTAATGCAGGTAATTATAGCCAACCAAGTCTCTCAGATATTGAGCATCAAATTAATTCTCAAACTTTGTGGCTAGCACTTAAAAGTACAGAGGACTCCCTCTAGGCTAACAATTAAATATCAGATAACAAAGAAGTGAGAAGACCACTACCCCCTCTTACAGCAGAGAGACACACAGCACACTATTCTGTGAAACAATTAGGTATCAGAAAAAATAAAATACATATGCCACCATAGGTTATGCATTCACACACCCCTCTCTGGCCTGACACATAATAACCACTGGTACAGGGGTGCCATGGCCACATACTTCCCACTGGATATTGACATACAGCTGTACAGCATCCCACTGCTCTGTCTGACATACATGACTGTTAAGGGAGGGCCAGCAGCAGTACATCTGGCAAATATCTGCACATGACATCTCACTTGGTAGGTACACTAAGCTGCTAGGCATGTAACAATGCACCGTGCAGGCTACAGGAAGACTCTCTTAACACTGGCTTTCATCTCCTATGTTGGAATACACATGTACCTGCATATATAGCAGGCTGTACAGGCATGTCACAGCACACGGTAAGATACACCTGTGTGAAAGTGCATAACCACAACCAATGAGAATACAGCCACATAAAGCAAGCTAGCATAATATTACAGTATATGGACTATCTGTTCAACAACATCCTCATATTTGCCACTCACACAATAACCTTACATATACTGGGCCACTACACAGTTTGGTCTGATGGCTGACTGTGGTGTGGTACATGTGTGTTTATGGCCCTACAAACTTGTAAGCCAATATGGTAACATACAGTTTAGCAGCATGTAACATCAGATAGGACAGGACGTAGGACGCTGACAACTACCACATTCTGTACACAGGCCAATGTACATATTAACAATACACACACTATCGACATTCACCATAAGTACATAGACCTCAGTACTGTACAAACAACCACAGTATGTCCAGGTTATGTCATCAAATATAATCCCTACTGTACATAACGTGTAGCAGTCTGTTATCTCCCTGGCTTGTTATCAGATATGATGACACTAATTATGGTGTGCAGCACATATGCACCTCTTCATGTATGACATATGTACAAAGGTTGACAGAGTTATGGCTGGAAGCACATACACAGGGCCAATATTGACATGTTGCTGTGATAACCTCATACATTTACTGTTGTAACAGGGTTTGTTGCAACCTATGTCCTATGAGGGACATGTAGTCGGCAACTGTCATGGCTTTCATCATCTACAGACTGCAATCCTCACACTAGCTTCTGCAGTCCACAGATAGATGCTCCATGGGTAACACATGACACCAAAGGCACAACACACTGCCGAGTCTGCAGATGACCTTGCAGATGGGGATTCCTCATAAACATAGAACTGACATAACAGGTATTGAGACATGTAGGACAGCCATATTCACACACACAGACACACACACACTCACGGTGAATATTGCAGTTTTAAAAGTACTCAGTGAATGAAAAGGACCAACACCAACATGATGTTCCTAGATATTGGAGTGTGTTTCCATGCAGTTGGCCATGGGAATGTTACCACAGCTGTTCCACATGCAATTAACTAGGGAAAGGCTGCATTTCATGCAGAGGCCATCAGCTGAACATGAGCATCACTTAAAATACACATGCTGCTTCCTAAGCAAAAAAGGTATAGGTCTACACAACCAGCAGAGAGGGAGTGGGAAAGGCAGACAGAGGCAAATACAAGTCAATGAGGGGTGCGAGAGTAAAACCTAAGCATGTTTGTGTCACACACCTATCAACACAGGGTATCAACCCTCTGATGACTATGTTGTGCTATTACAGTTCTATGCAGTTACTGGATGCGCCACATGGGTTACCTGTTGTGGAGCCCTCAGAACATATATGTGATGGTGAGTGACATCTGCAACAGGGATACAGTAGCTATACAGTAGGTGAAATACACATGCTGGTCTGCATGAACAGGTGCCAGCATCAACACAGCCACTCTCTCACAGGGACGCACACACATTGACACACTTGGCAGGGCCAGGATTAGAACTCATCAGTAGTGGGTTTGCCACAACACATCACTGTGCAGGTATCACATGCACCACATGGGTCATACGGAGGTTGTATGGGCAAAGGGTATGGGGAGGTGACTGACATCAGACAGCATGCTTCAGTATGCCAATGGGGGTTGTAGGGAGTGTGGGTGTGAACATATGCACCATACAACACACACACAAACATACAGGGTGCCAGTACTGACATGCATGGGTACAGGTCTGCACAGGTTTGTGGTGGTCGACTGTGCCAGATGGCTGTACAAGGCTATGCAATGGGTAAACCTTGGCATCAGGCCACATGACAATGGTCTGCATTGTGGCTCAGGGCTGTAATGTCTGCATTTGCCCAAACAGGTGGGTATTGTATCCCCCATCCCGTCACCTGGGTGACTATTGTGTGTGGCCAATGCTGTGCATCACTTGCCATGTATGTGTTCCTTAGTCCATGACATGGATGGTGTCTGGGATGTGCAAACCTCCCACATGCATGTACAGTGACATATGGAACTGTACCTGGGGTGTCTGGCCCATGTTGTGAACACAGATTATGATCAGATGTACCAGTCTTGCCCACCTGTGCCAGGAACTGGTAATGGGCAGCAAGTTTACCCTGCACTTACATTGATAGCATGGTAATGGCATTGCCTGGTGTCAGTGACATCTGTCAATATAGGGCATGTCAGGCATGGTATGTCCTTTGTGAGCCACATGTGATGGCACCACAGGTGTTGCAGGTGTCCATTGGGGAATATGGGGAAGGTGCACTGTCTGCATGTACATGCATATTGGATAAATGGACATGGTGCCATGCCCTCTGTAGCCCACAGTTATTACCCCATAGTTACTATCGCTGGCCAATATGCAGTGTACTGCCCACATATTGGCTGTTGCCTAGGCATGTGTGTGTGTGTGTGTGTGTGTGTGTGTGTGTGTGTGTGTGTGTGTGTGTGTGTGTGTGTGTGTATGAGACATGAGCTGAGACTGTGCTCTGGGTAATACTGGGATTGCTAACTGTGATTGCCTGGCCTTGATGTCACATGTGTGGGTATGGCTTTGCAGCCCAGCCTCTCAGCTATTTCACATCTGTTATCCCTGTATGGTAGACATTGCAATATATAGTAGGGCCACCATATAAGAAATTTGAAAAACCAGCTCCACATTGGCCACAGGTGTCACACACTCACAACCACCTCCACAAAGGATACGAGTTACAAACACACACACACATGCACACACACCTGTCATGTCTGCGAGTAGAACCCCTACCTAACTAGTTTATTACACTACAGCACTAAGCAGTTATAGTACATACCACGGAGATTACTGGAGTACTCCTTCCCCAAAGGTGTATATCACATTGGATGGCATCAACAGGATTGCCAAAGTAGGCCATTTGCATTGTAGTGAGTGTGACTAGCCTAAAATGCATTGCTTCCAACACAGACAGTGACACACACGCAAAGCATCAACAACTGACATGGGTGGGTATAGAACCCCTGACAGAGGTCTATATCACACTATAGTATGGAGCTGTTATAGGATGCACCACGGGGATTACTGGAGAACTCCTTCCCCAAAGGTGTATTTCACAATGAATGACATTGGCAGGATTGCCAAAGTAGGCCATTTGAAATGTACTGCATGTGACTAGCCTAAAATGCATTGCTCCCTACACAGACAGTGACACACACACAAAACATCCAAAACTGCCATGGGTGGGGATGGAACCCTACCACAGTTCTAAATCACACTACAGCCGTACGCAATTACAGGACGTGCTATGGAGATTACTGGGCTGCAACCTTCCCAGAGGTGTATTTCTAGGTGGGTGACATCAGCAGCCTTGCCAAAGTTGAGTATATGAATCATAAGGAGTATGAGTACCCTAAAAAGCATTGCTCTATACACAGACAGGGTCAGACAGACACACACACTTGCCTTGTCTGGGATTAGAACACCTATCTAACTACTTTATTACACTACAGCAGTGCACAGTTACAGGATGCACTACAGAGATTACAGGGTTACAACCTTTCCAGAGGTGTATTTCTAGGTGGGTGACATCAGCAGCCTTGCCAAAGTTAAGTATATGAAATGTAGGGAGTGTGAGTACCCTAAAAAGCATTGCTCTCTACACATTCAGACAAGCACACAAACACACACACAGACACACACTCACACAGTTGCCAAGTCTGGGGTTAGAACTCCTACCTAACTAGTTTATCACACTACAGCAGTACACAGTTATTTATTTTATTTTATTTTTTTATTTATTTTTTTATTTTACATTTGTTGACCGGGAGAGCAACTGGATTACAAGTCCATTTTCAGTGAAGGCCCAGGCAGATAAGCTCCAAGAGAACAATTTTTTACAAAACATAGTTTTAAGGTCAGACTTTTGACATACAATTTCCATAGAAGAGACTTTGATATACATATTAACTAACAGATAGGATTCATTCATTCTCTACAATATAATATTAAATTTTAGAAGATATTCCTAAGTTTAAAATTTCTGTGATAGATTTACTATCAGAGTAAAAGCAGAGAGACATAGAATAAGGCTCCGAGAGAGAAGATGATGCTCACTATAGTTGAGAAAGATAACAAATTGATTTACAATATGTCTTCTCCTGGTTTTAGTTGCTTATGGAAAGCACAACATTGCTGGGGCAGTTTTCTCTAACCCCTGGAGAGATGGGATGAGCAGTAGATTAACATTCCTGTGTGGGTACAGTACTATGAGTGGTTGGCTTAGCAGAGTTACTTAAGTTAGGTGAAGTGTTCTAATGAGACATTAGCCAGGGGGGATACAGGAGCACAGTTGATTATTCAAAAAGTGAATTTTAACAAGTTTCTTGAACTGTGATGGGGATTTGTTGTCAGTTATGTGGGCAGGAAGGGAGTTCCAGGTTTTTGCTAATACAGTGGCTGTAGACAGACTTTCCACCTTCATTGTTGTATTTGGTCACTTTGAGGAGGTTTTGTGTGCTAGACCCCAAGGGCCTGATGGTTGTATAGGGTTGCAAAAGATTTTGTAGGGCTGGGGTGTTTTCAGAGTTATGTATTATTTTGTGGGTTAGTGATGGTTGATTAACCTGAAGTAGTAGTGGTAGTTCTAGCCAATTGAGTTTTTTTAGTCATTCACAGTGATGTGTTCTCATGGGAGAGGTTGTAGTGAATTTGGCTATCTTATTATAACAACTATCAAGTTTGTTTAGGTCGGATTTGCAGAGATTTGTAAGCATGGGGGAGGAATAAAGTAGGGTGGGTAGTAGGTGAGTCCTCGCTATTGTAGTTTTGGAGTGGTCAGTGAGGAATTTTTTTATTGCGATACAGTAGGCCAAGTTTTTATGTACTTTTTTATGGTTATAGAAATATGTAGGTCAAATCTAAGGTGATTATCTATTTCAACCCCTAAGAGTTTGTTACAATTTGTGGGGATGACTGTGGTCTTGTTAAACGAGGAGATGAAGAAAGAATCTGTGGGAGGTGTGGCTCTGTGGGAGCTAAAGAGTACTAGCTTTGTTTTACTTGGGTTCAGAATGAGCCTTTGGTTTGTAATCCAAGTTTCTGCTTGGGAAAAGCATTCTTGTGTTAGGGAGTGAAGGATGTCAATTGAACTGGCTGCGCATATTATGGTGGTATCATCTGCATATTGCACTACTGAGGCTTTAGAAATACTATCTGGGAGCTGATTGGTGAAGAGGGTAAAAAAAAGTGGCCCCAGGATGGAGCCTTGGGGTACTCCTAGGGAGACTGGTGGGGAGGGGGAGAGTTGGTTTTGCCACATAACAGCTTGTTTCCTTCCCTCTAGGTAGTTTTTGAACCAGGAGATGACAGGGGTGATAAGGTTTAGAGTTGCTAGTGAAAGAAGGAGTTTATTGTGGTTAAACATATTGAATGCTTTGGACAAGTCAAGGAAGGTGGAAGATACAATGAGTCCCTTGTTTCTGTATTGACAATGTTGGTGAATTCTGTTAGTGCGGTGATGGTGCTATGGAAGGGGCTAAAGTCATGTTGTTGTGTTGCTATTAGATTATTTTCTAGGAGATATTTCATTAGTTGCTTGTGTATTACCCTCTCTAAAATTTTAGATAAAGGGGGTAGTATGGCTATAGGGTGGTAGTTATTGAGTTCCAAGGAGGTTCTCCCTTTATGTAGAGGGATGATATGTGATATTTTCCATAGTTTGGGTACTATACACTTGGAGATGGATCTGTTAATTAGGATGGAGACAGGATATGATATGGCTTCTGCAGCCAGGTGGAGGTATTCAGTGGGTAATTTATCTGTAGCTAGAGACGTTGGTTTGAGCTTGCAGAGAAGTTTTTCAATGGATTTGGTTGGTTCTGGATGGAAGCTGAACTTGGGGCAATTGTTAGTTGGGGTGGTGGGGGTGGATTTGCAGAGGTAGGGATGTTGTCATAGGGTTGGTTGTTTGCAAGGGTCTGGATAGTTTCTGTAAAGTATTTATTAAATTGAGTGGGGATGTCTTCTTGGTTGTTATCTATTTTTAGGGTTGAGGTAGTTGTTTTACATGGTTATAGAATAGAGTTAATTGCTGCCCAAAATTTTTGTGGGTTGTTCCTGTGCTTATCCTGTAACTTTTGGTAGTAAAATGTTTTGTCTGTTTTGGTGAGTTTTTTGGCTTTGTTACGTAGTTCAACGTATATTTGTTTGTTCAATTGGGATTTACTGTTGAGGTAGTTGGTCTAGACCTTGTTTCTTTTTTTAGAGGAGGGATTTTGTGTCAGGGGTTAACCAGGGGGCATATTTAGTTTTAATTCTTGTTGTTCTGGAGGGGCATGATGGTTAAGGGTGTTTAAAAAGGTAGTATTGAAATATATTTCAGCTTCATCAAGAGGTAGTTTATTTAGGGGGGGTCCAGTTGCACATTTTTAGGTCGTTTATAAAGTTGGAGTGGTTAAAGTGTTTTTTGTTTCTAATTAGGCACGTAGATATTTGGGTCAGTTGTGGTGATTTTGATCTGAGTAAGAATGTGCCTTGGTGGTCAGTCAGGGTGTTAGGGATATCAGTGATGGGTGGGATATGAGTATCCAATCTAGAGTGGATTGGTGTTTGGCTCTCTTGTCTTTTCTTGTGGGGGAAGTGATGAGTTGGGTTAGGCCATGTAGGTTAATATGGGAGAGTGGGTTATGACTGGAACAGTTTTGCCAGTCTCCTATTACTATGCATTCCTGGGGCAGGGAGTTAGATAGCCATTCTAGGAGTTTTTCTGTAATGGGGATATTGTTACCTGGAGGGATGTAGCATCCTATAATGTTGATGTGTTTACTATCATTAAGTTTTAGTTTTGTTAGAGTGAGTTCAACTTTATCGAGGTCTGGGGTTGTTATGTCTACTTTCTCAAGGGTGAGGTGAGATTTATACACTATAGCAACACCCCCCCCCATTTTTTTTTACCTATTCTGTTACTACGAATTATATTGTAACCTGGTGGAGTGATTTCATTGTTGTGGTTGCTTGGTTTAAGCCAAGTCTCTGTTATAATGACTATCTCAGGTTGATAAAAGGAGAGTAGTGCATGAAGGTCATGGACTTTGTTTAGTATACTTTCAACATTTAAATTTAAAATGAGGAGCGTGGATTTGTCTTGGTGGAGTAGGGTATCATTCAGGTTGAGGTTGGGGCTCCTAGATTTTGTGGGCCTTGGTTTGGATGTATATCACCGCAGCTAATGACTTGGGTTCTGAGGTAAAAATAGAGTTTGAGTAGTTTGTTTAGGGTCTTAAAGTTCTTTATAGTTCTTTATGTAGTGTGATGGCTGTAATCTGTGTGCATAGTGGTGAATAAAGAAGGTTTGGTTGTGATATGGGACTAGTTGAGTAAAAGGGTGTGTTGTAATAATGTTAGTGGAAGTAGTTTTGGGACACGCCAAGGAGATTAGTGGTCTACAACTCTCCCAAAGGTGTATTTCACATTGTATGACCTCAGCAGGCTTGTCATAGTAGGGCTATGGGGAGGGCAGTGTGTGTGCATGGGCCATAACTCATTCATCTAAGGGTTGACACACCACATGCAGGCACACATGGGGTCATATTTCACAGGTACGTGTACACAGCTGCTAGATGACTACTTCCTTGTACAGTCATGTTGCACAGCTGGCACGTGCACCACATAGTCTGTACTGCTGACAGATACTGGTGGCTCGTATCTGCAGTGAGTGATATCTGCACATCATGTGTTTGGGGGACTTTGGCTGTGTGCTGGGTGGGACAGGCCTGGATGGCTCCTTGTCACAGTCACCCTCTTCCACACATCTATGTACATCTACCTTTGGCTTATTATAGTGTGTTGTCCTGACATATATGTCTGTATTCCTATCCACCGTGTGTGCAAGGCATGAGTGGTGCATACTGGCGGGTGTCTGCACTAACAACTGCAACTGCCAGATATGTCTGGTCCACTGGTGTTTGCAGACATGGCCTTCATGTGTTTAAGTGTGTGAGCATGCCCAGTATGACCTTTCAGTATGTTGTTGACTGACATTGTCTTCATTTCTCTAAGTGTGTGAGTATGCCCAGTATGGGTCTGTACTGAATGTGTGGATAGTATCCAGGTAGTTTGTGCTGCAGTGCTGACCTTTGTATTGTACACTGACAGGTAGCATGCTGTCTCTGCAGGGTATCCATCCATCATTTGGCTTTGACTGTTACTACATTTCTGCATTGCAGGGGGGAGCACACCTGACTGTTTCTACATTTCTACACAGGACTGGAGGGGCACACCTGACTGTTATTACATTACTATGTAGGATGGGGGGGGCACACCTGACTATTACTACATTTCTACACAGGATTGGGGGGCATACCTGACTGTTATTGCATTGCTATGTAGGATGGGGGGGGGACACCTGACTATTTCTACTTTTCTACACAGGGTTGGGGGGGCACACCTGACTGTTATTACATTACTATGTAGGATGTGGGAGGCACTTTTACACATTTGCTATGACTGTACTGGTATGTCAGGTACTCCATTTCATTCTATATTGCTAACTGTTATGCTGACTAGAGGCATACCAGTGTACTACAGATCGTGGCTTGGTTGCCCTACATATTATTGTCTGACTTCCTACCCTTCAGAACTAACATCCTACTGCCTGCCCTGCTGTGTTCTGTCTGTGTAGGCCTGGGGGGAGGTTAACCATAGCCATCATTCAAGCACCATGGCACAGGCTCTGTTTGGGTTTGTCTACACCTGTCCTGCTAGTTGAGATTGTTGTTGGGTATGTGAACCATCCTGACTGGCATGTGTGGGTTATATGGACACACATGTCATTCAGCACACATTTCCTGTAGTGGATTTTGTCACCCTGTATAGTACTGGCTACTATGGTGACTCCAGTATGTGTTACAGATGTCATGGTGTCACTATGGGTGTCTACTGTCTGCTGCCATAATATTCGGCCACCCAATTCCCTTCCATGCTCACATCCATACCATAGCTACAGGTAATGACACATTCTACTCCATTTGGCAATTGTGACTTACCTTGAGGTTGTGCCAGACTTGCGGATGGTGCTGGAGGGCTGCCTATGTCAGATGCACATAGTACACTCCCTATACATGGTTGAGCACAGATAGTGTCATGTTTGGCATCCCTTTTACTGTATGTGCGAGTCAGAGAGAGGTGTTATTCCCTGGGTCCCTACTGTGTCAGTGCACATGCTATGTTTTGCCTCTTTGCCGCAGCCATGGCATACTTGGCACGCCTCCATCTGCCTACTGGGGCAGGCTCAGGCTGTTCCTCCTCTGGGTCACTCTGTGCCTGTGCAGTCCTTGGCATTGGTGGGGGGCTGTGTGGCCCTGCCCCATGCTGTTCCTGCTGCAGCTGTTTCCGCAGGATCATATTGTGTAGCATAGCACATACCATAACAATTTGGGTACATGTAGCTGGCGAATACTGCAAAGCTCCACCAGATGTGTCCAGGCACTGGAATCGTAACCTCAGCATCCCAAACATGCACTCTATTATATGTCTGTCTGTCTGTCTTGGGCGTGTGCCTCATTATGGTGTTGTTCAGATGTGTGTGCATTTCTGATGGGTGTCATCAGCCAAGTCTCCAGTGTGTACCCTGTATCCCCCACCAGGTAACCATAGGGGATGTCCCCATTGGCAAATCTGTGGTACATCTGCATCAGACCCCATATGTGGGAATCATCATAGCTTCCACGGCAGCCAGCACACACATTCATTATAATGCTCTGGGCATCACATACGACCTGGCAGTTGATGGAGGGGATGCCCCTGCGGTTGATGTAGGCCCTACCCTGCTCACTGGGTGGTGCTTTGATGCATATGTGCATGCAGTCTATTGCACCCACTACCCCTGGTATTCTGCTATTTGGTGGAAGAGATGCATATTGCTGGTCAACACCTCACGGGTGTTGAGGAAATATATGTGCTCACTGGCATGTGCTGACGTGGCATCCAGAAACTGGTGGAATACTCAGGATGCTGATGCCTGTGAGATCCCCATGATATTCCCAGTTGTGCTTTGGGAGGTACCTGTGGCTAGTATACCTAAGCCTACACATACCTTGGTATCCACTAGGATGAGTTCCCCTCGGTCAGTTTGGTGTGTCAGGTGTGGCCAGCACAGCTCAACAATTTGCTGTAGGAGGTCTCTGTCCACCCTATAGTGCTCCACTATCTCCAGCTCATGTAGCCCCTGGTAGTTTACCCTGGGTCTGTACACTCTTCTCCGTCTCCTCATTGTGGGTTGTTTGGCAGCATTCACATCCTCACCATTGTCAACTTCTTGCACATGTTGTTCTATGTTGCCTGCTGCAGCCCTTCTCATTTTGTAGGTTTGTTTGTTAAAATTTCCCCGCTTATATACACCAGTGGTGTGGAGTGTGGGAAAAACCAAAGGGGAAGGTGTTTGCTTAGTTTATAGTATTGTTCTGGGATAGGCTGGTCTGCTGCCTGTGTAATTGGCTGAATCTGATACAGTTCACTTGCCAGCTACGCTAGTTCTCCTTGATTACCTTCCTACTGCTGTTTTCCCTTCCCATTGCCTCCCTGTTTAAGCCCGTGTGCACGCTGCGCAGAGTGCTCAAATGTGCACAGTGCTGCTATTTCCTGGTTTAACTTCTTTTTTCTTCCTGTAAAACCTGTTGCACAGCACACACACCCACTTAAGCTTTGTAAAGAGTGCTAGGCAGGTTTAGACACACCCCCTAGCTTAGCTCTGCTAAGCTAGGAGCAAACCCGAGCCACAGTGCTCCAGTCCATTTACAGTATGCCTGACACACACCCCCATGATGTCACCTACCTCTTAGGCTTGCACCAAGTTATTCCTACTCTTACACTATTGGGACCTGACTCACATGCTGGGGAGAAATGGGATTCACTATCCTTCCCCTCATTTGCATAGGATTGCCTGTTAATGCATGGTTACATGTCTCACACTGAGCCTCCCCCCCTTAGCAACCACTACTCACTGGCCAGGTTGTCTTCTGCCTGCCAGTGACTTGCATGGCAGAATACTGGTTTTAGTTAGAATGCTTTTTTAGGTTTATTTTATTATTTTCCCCCCAACCCCGTTTGCGTGCCGCTGCCCTACGCTTAAATAGCCATTATCGGCTACAAAAAAATAAAAGTTGATTTTTTTAAATTTTGTTCGCTGTTTGCAATGCCAATGGCCTTATACTTGGCCATTGGCATGCTTACTACATGATGTGCAGCCTTTATTTGGAGCTGTCAGAGCTCCATTTTGGATTTTGCAGAAATGTACTTGGTTATTAACCGAGTACATTTCTGCAGATTGCACTAGTCTTGCAAAGACTGTTGCAAGCTTCCTGGATTGCAAATTCACCTCATTTGCATGGATTTCACCTGAAAATGGGGTTCTTTGCATACCAGGGCTTAGTCTGTGCAAGATTAGAGCAGGAGCACTCGTGCACACCCCTGCAGGCTGTTCCTGGATCGCATGGCAGACATAATGCCTGCTTGAGCTCCTGCATCGATCTTGCACTCCGTGCAAGCTTTTGAGAATCCGGGGGACTGGATGAAAGAGCCACATGGCTTGAAATTGCTATAAATCTGGAAAAAGGGATATCTTTTTAAGCACCTTTATTGAATTCTTATTTGTGACATAGGCAAACTTACATTTATATAAAAATAATCAAATCATATTAACAAGTTCACATTTACAAATGTTATACATGACATATATTGCTGTATATCATATAGTGAAAGCAACATTACATAAATTGTTAAATTCCTGTCTTCTTTTAAACCTCATTCCTCCTCCAAAAAATTCTTCTGCATATATTGATTCCACAATTTCCATTTTTTATATGTGATTTACTCTTACCCTAGAAAAGGGTCTCTTAGCTTGATTTTTGTTCTAGTGATAATAACACTGTTCTGCCTTTGAAAACTCTAAACCATGAAAAACATACTACTGATGATGTTAAGCTTATGGAATATGATAAATTCCCTTAAAATAACTGAGTCAGAAAAAGAATAACAAACAAACAAAAACAAGCAATTCTTGCATCAGCTTTCTGTTATTGTATTACTGAAAAAAATGAAGTTCAACGGGTATCATTGTGGCCTCAGTGTAAGAGATTCTCTGATTCTTTTTTTGGCTAGGATTTTTTTTTTGCAGAGTCTGAACATCTTATCTGCATTTGTGTGGATTTTCTCCAGGTGTTCTTGAATAGGGACTGTAAATTGTCCATAAGTATGACTGAGTGTGATATGGAAGAAAGACCTGGAAACCTAGTTCCATTCCCCCTTTTGCCTTGTAACCTCCATGGATAATGTTGGCCGTCTAGGGGATCACTGCAAGAGATGTCTGTGAATTGTGAGAGAGAGAGAGAGAGAGAGAGAGAATATCTTGGTTGATGGCAGTGAACTGCAGGGACTGCCAGATTAAGGCAGCATGAGAGAGAGAGAGAGAGAGAGACAGAGACAGAGAGACAAAGAAAGAGAGAGAGAGAAATAATGTCTTAGTTAATGGCAGTGAGCCGCAGAGACTACCAGATTCAGGCAGCATGGTCACACTTACAAAGTTACAGTATGAGTGTAGAAAGAAAGAAAACACTTACTAAAAATAGTTGACATAGTCTACATTCATTGAGATAAAATGGTATCCCATTACTCAAGCAGCAATACAGATTGGAAAAGGATTTTATTATGTTGCTGTATTCACTAATTTAAAAATGGCAAGATAACAGGGACAAGCTCTGTGTATTTAAGGACTTTTGAAGGTACTGGGAAGTAGTCATTTATTTTGATAAACAACCTTACTGATGATACTAGTTCTTTTAGATATAGTGGTAGTGATTCTCATAATTTAGATCCTAGGTAGGAAAGGATGTGCTTAATGCAGTTAAAGGTTCTTCTGGGAATCTGTAGTATTGGATCTGAATGTGCCTGATTTCTAAGGATGTAGATGGGAGTTTCATTGTAACTTTGGAAGCAAGGGGGGGGGGGGGTTAGTTGTGAAAGCTTAACTAGTAGTAAGTCAAGTAAAGAATCAGTCATTTGTTTAACCTGAAATCATTTAGCCTTTTTAGAGTTAGGCAATGATGTTTGTATTGTGAAGGGAGGGTTTTATAAAGCACTTGCAATACTTTAATATTTTGGCTTTAGGCTACTGCAGTGAATGGTAGTCTGTACTCAAGCTGAGAAAATAAGATTCCATTTCTAATTATTAGTGTAACAGCTGATAACAGAGCTTTTCCTGGCCCAAAAAAACAAGTGGCTATTTTTTCCTGGTTTTACATATATGAAGCTGAAAATTAAGGATGACTACATATTTAAAATAAATTATTTTCTAAAACTGTTCATTTCTGGGGTTAGCTATCTGACAAGATCTTAGGGATTTGTTGATTTCTGTCTTCATCCAAAGAGAATGGCCTTAGTTTTAAAGGTATTTAAAAGTATTTTATTCTTGACAGTCCAGGTGGTAAACGTGGGGAGTTCTACTTGTAGTTGCATTTTGCAGAGTGAGAGGATCCTGACTTGAAAATGAACATGTCATCTGCATTTAAGATAAGTGGTAAGAAAGGCAGATTGTTGAGAAGTTAGTTTACGAAGGCGGAAAAGAGAAGAGGAGTAAGTATAGGACCTTTTAATCTGAAAAGATGGTTTGAGTGAAAAGTCTTAAAGCCAGGAGAAGGCATCTGGGCCAATGTCTCAGTGCCATGTGTGGTTATATAGAAGACAGTGGTCCACCAAGTCAAAGGCCTTTGTGAGGTTTACAAATATTAACCCAGTTAGATTTCCTTAATCCATATTAGTTATTTCTTTTCAATGACCAGAGATCACTCAATGTGCTCCAGTCAATCCAAAAGCATGTTGTTTCAGCAACAGAAGTTTTGTAATGTTTGATGAAACTGGTTAGTATGATGTAAATTAACTTTTCTAGTATCTTTTTTAAATTTGTGAAGAATTAGAGATAATGTGAACCTCAGATGTACTGGCTGGTTTTGGATGTTTAGGTATAGGTGTGAATTGGAGCCGTTTTTCAGATATGTATTATTATTATTATTATTATTATTATTATTATTATTGTTGTTGTTATTAAGGTGATGTCAGGCTAAAAGTGAATATCTATCAAATGTACTTATCCCAGGCTGAAGGAGGTAGAAAGTACTCTTCTTTTATGTTTCTTTTTCTCTTCTGTTTCTAGCATGTTTATTTGCAATGCATGGTCTCTTTGTAAATGCTTTTGTTTGTCCAGATGTTAAAGAACAAAGGGAGGGGCTAGTTCTCAGACAGGATGGCACCGTCTTCTAGGATAACAGACAATGATGAAACAGCACTATAATGTAATAATCACTGGAAGTTTTAAGACCCAAATGGGATTTAATTCAAAAAGAAACAGATGTGAAGGTGTTTAGACAAATGCTAACTGTTGTACTGTGTGTGGAGCAAGCTGGTTTATGACCAGTCTCCGTAGCAACAATGAAGTCACAAAAGGGCTTCGGCTGTATAACTGTGATTGACAAAAATGAATAGCAACAGTTGTGGACTTGCTGAGAGAACATCCCGTCATGAAAATTAGCCAGTTATTTTAAGGTACAGCACTTCTTGTAGCAGCTGTCTGTGAAACTTAGATAGCTGGAGTTAGATTTCTCTGTATGTATTCTATCTAAGTTTACTGCACTTTAGTTTAATGTCCCTTGTGTCCCAACTTACATATATTTTAATCTGTATTTGTGCAATTTTATTTTTATTTAGCTGGTTGCAAGTGTACTGCTTAGCTGAGAAAAAGGTAATCATTTACGGTCCATTACAGCCTGTGACTTTCCTCATGATGCTGATGGTAGTACTACCAGAATCAGGAAGAAAACTGTGGGGAATGGAAGAATTCAGCAGCCTTCCTTGGAAATTGTGTGCCTTTGTAAGAGGCACTGGAAGGCATCAGTAAGTGAACAGTGTGCAGCCTAATTTGTGTGTGAAGGTTGGAAAACCATACCCAGGACAGCAGCGCATACTTCCTCTATGCTCTTGATGTCAAAATTGTATTTTGTGGATTATTCATAGGTTCATAGGAGATAAATAGGCCAATGGTTTAAAGGCCCTTACAAGCCTAGCCAATATAATCCAATTTTACCCAATATATGGCCCACAGGGGCAAGAGGATGGCTTAGATTTGTGCCTGTGCATTGAGTATTTTTCAGATTTCCCCTGTCCATAAGGGACATAGGCACTAACCCAGGTGTGAATTTGGGATTCCCCATCCATTTATCCAAATAGCATTTAAAGAGGGCCATGGAAGGGCTCTGCTTAATGTGAATAGGAAGCCTGCTCCAAAGATGAGACAAATCACTGAGACATATCTCTCTCTACAGCATGTTTTGTTTAAGTTGCTCAATAAGTTTAGATCCCTAGATTGGGTGACCCTTGTGCTGTTGGACTAGCAGCAGTGCAGCAGGTCCACCAGGGCTGGATTTCAGAGAGCTTTCTAGGTCAGGCATTGGTCACTCCTTAATAGTCGGTAGGAGACAGAGTAAAGCAATAGGGCTTTTAGTCTATCCATATAGCTCATGTTGTTTACACCCTGTATGTTCTTTTTGAAAATCTCTGAGGTCTTTCCAGCTGCTGTAAATGCTTAGTCAAGTACATGCCAAATGGCACACTGTACTCGATTACTGGTCTAATGACAGCTGAGTGCAGTGGAAGTATAATTTCATCGGATCTGGATGCCATACCTTTACTTATAAGTTGTGCCACATAAAAGGATTTCCTCACCACTGTGGACACATGGTGGTCAAAGTTCAGGCTACTATCTATTTGCATAAATAGATCTCTCATCTCAGTGTAATTTGCAGGGGTATTTTAACTTCCCAAAGGGTATGATAATGCATTTTTTTGCATTTAGTCTTAGGCCATGGTTCTGGCAGCAATCATTTGTTTGATCTAAACCCTCCTGAGGGATATCTTCATTGTTGGGTGATTCAGTGATTGCCCCCAGCTTGCAGTCATTGGCATACTTTGTCATCCAGAGGCCTTCCACATTTGTCTTGACTTCAGAGAAGTATATTCCAAGCAGTTGTGGTCCCAGTACTGATCCTGGATCTAGATTCACCACCTTAAGCACATGTGTCCTGTCCATAAGCCAATTGGCTATCCATCTGGTGACATAGATATTTATGCCCAGTCTTGTGAGTTTATTTATAATACCTGAGTGGGAATTGTGTCAAATGCCTTGGCCAGGTCAAGATAGGCAGTATGTACTTCTTTACCATTATCCATGACTTTAGTGACTTTTTTCAAAGAAATCCACCAGGTTCAGTAGGCATGACCTGCCCTTGACAAAGCCGAATTGGGTCATGTCCAGTATTTGGAGGTCTCCTATGTTATTATTTATCAAGTCTATGATTATTTTTTCCAAAGTCTTACATATAGGACTAGTAAAACATATGCGTCTGTAATTTCCTGGGTCAGTAGATGGTCCCTCTTTACGTAGAGGGATGACTGTTGCTGTCCACTCTATTAAGACAAAGCCAGTCTGGTGGCTGTGGTTAAATAGAGATCCTAATGGACTTGATAAGTCCTAATTTAAGCTGTTTAAGAGTCAACTTGGTATACTGTCAGGCCCCACTGAGCTTTAGCGAGGGTGGTGGCAACCTGTTCTTTGGAGATTATTGGTGGTGGAGGGCATTTTTGGTGGACAACTGGGGGTGATGTGGTGGTGAAATTTGAGCTGAATTTGTTGGCTTGCAGATTTGCTATGTTTTATGGCTGACTATAGGTGATGTATTCTACTACTAATTCTGCACATTGTTGGGTGTTGCCCTTAATATTGCAGACATAACTGAAAAATGGCTTATGGCTTCCCTTAGCTTTGGAGGCTATTTTTTACCTCAAAGTCTGCTTTCAGAGACTTGACTAATACTCTGATTCACTCGTTTAGACTAACGAGGGACTTCTTTCTCCTTTGTGCCCATTTCCCTCTTAGTTCTCAGCAGGATTGTCTTTCTTTTGTTGTACAACCTGTTAACACTTGGGGTCCACCAAGGTGGCTTGCTTTTACAGTTTGACCTGGGTTTATTTCAGTCTGGTACAGTTGTTTTTATGCAGTTGTTTATATGGTCATACAGGGCTTTTGTGTATGCCTCTGCATAGCTGTCTGTGTATTCTGGATTTGGGGGAGCTTGGAAATTAGCTATGCTATACCTTAATAAGGGGTAATTCACCTTAGAGAAGTTCTTAAAGTTTTTTGGGGTTAGGTGGGGGGACTTTTTTACCTTTATTTCAAGGGAGACCACTTTGTTATCTGATTGTACTAGTGAGGGCACAACACTAGGGGGTCACAGCACTCTCCCATATTTGTGAGTACCAGATCTAGGATATTCTGAATTTACAAAGTCAAGAAATCTTTGGGCCTGCATGTTAGAGGTCATGTATGTCTCTCAATGAATGCAGGGGTAGTTAGAATCAGGCATGAGTATGGTACTGGGCTTCATGTTGAGTGATTCTGTTAACTTTAGGTATGATGTATGAGTTTCCTGGTTCATAGTGGAGGACCTGTAGCTAGCAAGATTATGGTACTGGATTGTTTTCCCATGGTTAGTTGGACATGAAGTAGCTCAAGCATGTCATATTGTTTGACCAGCCTTGAAGTGTATTCATCCTTTATGTAGATAGATACACCTCCTTCTTTAGCTCTTACATGTTCAGTGGGTGTTCGGAATGTATGAAAGGCATTATAGGCATGTACTGCCAGAGAGCTTGCCATGGCTTTGAACCATGTCTCCGTAACTGCACAGACATCAGCATTCTCCAGGGTGAGAAGGGCTTCCAGGGGGGTGAAGTTTCTTGTTGAGTGTCCTAGCATTGAGCAGTAACACCTTTAGCTTGTCCTGAGTAGCTTTTGTTATGTTGGAATGTTTGTCTGACAATGCCTAAAAAGGCACTATGGGGTGGATTATGTTTTTGGCCAATATCCAAAATCCTAGAGGTGACAGGTGAAGACCATCCCTTGCAAAGCAGCATGGCCTATCGACCATGTCCTCCCAGGCTGACAAGTATTGGACCCCTTTGGAATGACACCAGTAGCTAAGCCAATTGTTAAAGTCAGTCATCTTCTGCTGGTATTCTGGCATCATACTTGGAGATGATGGAATGCTGCTCAGTGCTATGCTCATACCTGCCTGAGACACATATTCTTTGAGCTCAATCACATCTCTCTTCAAATAGTCCAACGATGTATGTCTTAGGTCATTCACACCCACATGGACTATGACTGAATCATACTGGTCCTTAGGGGCAAGGGACCTGAATGCTTGTGTGATCTGGCAAGCTCTGCTCCCTGACAGGCAACTAACTGCAACCTTCTCCTTATCCAGCCAGGTAAGGGGGACATCAGTGTGTCTCACAATGGAGTCTCCTATAACCAGAAAATTGGGTCATGGAGTGTCTCCCCTTATGGGTTTGGTAGGTGAAACACAATGTCATGTGGCTTATGTGTTGTGATGAGAATAGTCTTGGATGTGTACATGCAGAGTTTCTGAGGACTGTGCCTTTGAGGCCTTTGAGGTTTGATTAAGTTACACGTGAGCACCTCCCAATAAGTGAATCAATATGTGTGGTCCTTTGTGGGTGAGGTGGGTGATATGTGTGAGTCACTGACAACCTGTATGTTGCTTTTTGTGTCTGTATGTGAGAGTCTAGCCTCCAATGTCAATGCATAACTAAACCTCTCACATACTGTATTTTTCTGTTTGAGAATTAACTGGTTGTCAGTGTGAATAAGGCAATTGTTACACTGTCTCAGGATACCCATGTCCACCAAGCTGGATGCATAGATAGCAGGAAAGTGCCCATCCATGGTTGTAGGTCCTAATGTATACTTGAAAGGAATAGGAGTGGAGGGTATTTGTAACCGGATGAGGGAAGCGTGCTGACGTGGTGTAATCTGCAGCTAATCTAACCAGTGATGTTGCCCAGTACCAAATCAGATGCTGTCTGACCAGCAATAGTCCTGGGTGTCATAATTAGGTAACTAGCACAGGAAACATTCACAGTATAATGAAAATAAGCAATGTTTCCAGATGTTTGAATCTGCACAGGGCACTGTCACAGCAAACAGCTCCATACAAATGTGCCAAATTTATATCAGCACTGGTATTACAGAAAACTGACTGACAACAAGTACACTTAGAGCCCTTTTGTGTGCTTCCCAGTTCAAATAGACTAGATAAACACCTACTGCCAGTAGATGAATTATCCAAGTGTTCCTAATGTAAAAGCACAATAAAGGAGTGTCCAGAGTGAAATGCTACCACAAACTAACTTAAAGATACAAAATGCTACCACAAACAAACTTAAAGATACATATATAGCAGTGTACTTTAAACAACTTATAAAAGTGTGATTATTCAATAAAAGTACTTTACTTTGTAGAAATGAGCCAAGAGCCACTCAATTGTACAGAATTTATAGAGGCACTAAAAAGCAAGATAAGCTGATTAATAAGCCCTCCAGCCAATAAAACTACATGAAGAAAACTCAAGTGTTTCCCCAACCTAAACAACCAGGCCACCACTCAGTGCACTAGATGGTTCATTGAAACAGACTGGGGAACAGAATCAACATCACATCTGGTGGCAGGATTGTCACCAGTTCTAAACAATTATTATTATGTGATAATGCATAGATTACACATATGGAGCAGAATAGTGATGATATAATCTTTGCAGTTGTAGATGAACCAATGATGGAGGTTGTCAGAAGATGTGGGAGTGTAAGGAGGGATAGAAGGAGAGGTGGATGAGTGACAGAGGACGTTTGTTGGTAGTGGTGGTAGGTTTCTGAATTATTTACGGAAATCTACTGGATAAACTCACCTGGAAGATTTGCACTTGGCTTTGAGAGGGAATTGTTTTGTGGATGTTTATGGATGCTATGGTAGATGACTTTTGAAAGCATTTAGGTTATTGTACTAATGGCTGTTGAAGTAAAATTCTTTGTGTCTATGGATTGCTTATCTAGAGAAATTGTATGGAGTGACTGGGGTAGGGTTTGGCTTCCAGTTGTACAGTGTTCCTTCTCTTAGTTTCACAAGGGCCTTTCATTCTTTCATGCGTCAAAGATTTTTGGTAGCTTTGTAGAGTCTCAAAGATTTTCAGAAAATATCTATTTTGAAGAAGAAAAATAGTAGTGGGGAGAGTTTATGCTGTACACTTGATATCCTATTTGCTAAGGAGGTAAGAGCAGCCATGTTGGGATTATTTTCATCTCATGGTTGCTTTTTCTCTGCAAATGGTATCTCAGAATAAAATTTATTTTATTTTATTTATTTAACATTTGTTAACTGGGAAAGTCCGACTTGGAATTAAGCCAATTTTCAGCAGAGGCCCGGGGAGAAATGCTCTAGACACATGTCTTTGTAACGTGGGAGGAAACCAGAGCACCCTGAGGAAACCCACATGAATGCAGGGAGGACATGCAGACTCTGCACAGAAGGCACTCCAGCCAAGAATTGAACCGGAGAACCTCTTGCTGGGAGGTGACAACACTACTGGCGCACCACTGCGCCATCCAAATGTATCTTTGCAAAATGTATCTTCACTTTTCCATTTCCATACTTAAAATTACTTGATGCCTTGAGTTTTCTGCTAACACTGACATACATAGGTTTAGAAGTCAAATTAGGTGTTCTTCTTTTATACTCCACTTTAGTATTTCTTATACTTAACTTTATACTCCTCAGTGCTTATCTGTGAATTTGAATTTTTTTCATTTTGTCGGTTTTATGTTTTAACCTGATAGACAGTTTAGAATTCTGTTTGGGTTGTGCATTTTTCCATACTTTCTAACTACATTATTATCTGAGAATACACCATTTCAGTGAATCATCCATTGTCTTTAAGTCTGCAAGTAAGCCCACTGCCGATGTATTACTACCAGCCTTATTATTTCAACTGGAAATAACAGAACCCCCTACCACAATTGCCACTTCCCCTGTAAAGGCATTAGTACTGTCAAATAAACTATTAATAACAGAACCCTCTACCCCAATCATCACTTACTCGTAAAGGCATTAGTACTGTTAAATAAACTAGGGATAACAGAACCCCCTACTCCAATTGGCACTTCCTCTGCAAAGCATTAGTACTGTCAAATAAACTATTGATAACAGAATCCCCTACTCCAATAGGCACATCTTCTGCAAAGACATCAGTACTGTCAAATACATTATGGGTAACAGAACCCCCTACTCCAGTCAGCACTTCCTCTGCAAAGGCATCAATGCTGTCAAATAAACTATGAATGACAGAACCCCCTACTCCAAATGGCACTTCCTCTGCAAAGGTATTAGTACTGTCAAATACAGTATGGATAACAGAGCCCACTACCTAAATCAGTATGTCCTCTGCAAAGGCATTAATACTGTCAAATAAACTATGGATACCAAAACCAACTACTCCAAACTGCAGTTCCCAATAAAGATACTACTGTCAAATAAACTATGGATAACAGAACTCTCTACCTTAATTGGCACTTTCCCTGTAAAGGCATTAGTACTGCCAAACAAACTATGGAGAACAGAACCGTCTACCATAATTGCTACCACTCCCAAGTCATTGCATCCCTCCGACAATTCATCTATTCCCCATGTTTTCTCTTTTTTTATGTATATACATGTAAATAAAGGACACTTGCAAAAAACCACGGAAAGTAACAAAAGAACAGCCGAGGAGTGCTAAAAAAAGTCCCAGTTCTTTACTGTAAGCGCTTTCATTCATCCACACTATACAATGAACTTCTTCAGACAAAAAAACTGTGTAAACCTTGCACCCCTCATGTGGGAGGCTGTGCCCCCCACACCCCCCTACTTAAATATACCAACTCCAAGATCGCACTACAGCGGGGAAAAGGGAATATTCCCATTTCGCGCTGTAGTGTGACTGCTGAAGTCAATGTTCGAAGTTTCAGTACTTCAAACAAGTGGAATCGGTGAAGTGGGTTTGAAGAAGTGAAACTTCGAACATCTGCACGGATCCCATATATATATATATATATATATATATATATATATATATATATATATATGAATTTGAGTATACTGAAACTGATCTGTCACAAGGTTGATACACAAAACACTGACAAAAACAACTAAAACACAAAATATTAACACATACAGTGCATGCTCCAAGATGTAACTATGGAGCATGCAAATCTAAAGAGGTCACATAATAGCAGGAAAAAGGACATATTCCCTTCCCTGCTGTAACAGTGATCATGTGCCACCATGGCAATCATCTATTAATACTGTGATTTTTAGATTTGTTTGTCAGTATTTTGTGTGCTGACCATATGATTGCTAGAGCACGTTAAGTAAACCCATGTATGTGTACATATTACAGTGCAACTTGTAAAACATAACCATGCAGTTAATGCAACTATAGAGAGACTACCAGTAATTAATATCACTATATAATAACTAGCTATGGTAACCTAAACATCTTCTTTACACTATATATCTTAGCTGTACTAGTGCCAAAGCCATTGGTAGAGGTCTTACGTGAGAAAAGTTCTTTACTGGGTCAGTCCATTCATCTACTGAACAGTTAGACTGACAGACAGGCAGGCAGGCATGTTAGCCTTCTATCTTTGCTTCTTCCTGACATACTGCTTGTTTTCCAGTCATGCCATCACTATCCTTCTCCACAACATGCATTCTCTCTATCTTGTCCACAAGGAATAGACTTATTTTAAATAGAATGGGTGTGAAGGGCTTCCCTGGACACAAGATCTCTCTTGGAATTTTATCACTATCTAGCCAGAGTGTAAATATTGTTCATGAAAGAATGACTGGAATACCATACATTATATATCGACAAGTTTTAGATATGCTAATTGAACATGATGCTTTGGAAAATGTGAAACAATAAACGAGAAGGTCACTGAAAAACCAATAAAAACTCCAGCAAAGCTAGAACTTCCACTGAGTGACTCCCAAACCTCTGGTATTAGAGATACAGGGGATATATGCAAATGACCATTATGAACATCAGGTGCTTCAGTTAAGTAGCAATTCCAAATAACCATAACTTGTTTTATCATTATAATCAACAACTTCATGCCAATAAAGCCAAACCCCAACAACCATGACTATGCATATTTTGGGCTTGTTATAACCTCCACAGCACAAACAAAAGCTTGTGACTAAGTATGCAAAACACAGGGCTGTTATACCCAGCTGATGTCCATTACCATTAGGGTCACTGCAAAAATATCCCAAAGAACAAACTAAAACAATAAGTGAGAAGGTCACTGAAAAAAACAATAAAAACAAAATGAAAACTCCAGCAAAGCTAGAACTTCCACTGAGTGACCTCCCAAACCTTTTGTATCAGAAGCACATGGGATATATGCAAATTAACCTTATGAATGTCATTCAGTGGAAGTTCTAGCTTTGCTGAAGTTTTCATTTTGTTTTTATTGCTTTGGGAGATGTGAGGATATTGGAGTTCCAGGACAAAACCCATGTAGATGCAGGGATATTAAGCAGATATACAGACAAGTCGAGTATATACAATGATTGTTTCTGATTGAGAGATCGAACAGAAACAATCAGTACATGCACTGATTGTTTCTGTTTGATCTCTCAATGAGAATTAGTGGTATTGATTCTACACAACCATATCTGCATTTGCAAGTTGTTTGTGATAGCAGAAACCAGCTCATGGAAAAATAGTTGTCTTTAATTAAAATGCCATGTTAAACCCCAAGCAATAAATAAATACCCATTTGTAACTAGTGGCCCACTGGACACACAGTCCTTTTCCAGGGGTGACCTGTGAGCAATGTCTGGTCAAGTGACTTGCTCAAGGTCACACAGTAGACAAACAAGGGCTGAGGGGATTCAAACCCTACACCATATGAACTACATTTCACAGTCTTAACCCTGTGCATAAATTGCCAGACAAGCAGGAAAGTATAGGCATGCCCATCTTGGGGGGGGGGGGGGATCCCATCCCACCCTGGGGAGGGGGGGATCCCACCCAGCTGCAGCTGCTGCTCTAATGACAGTGCTCTGTCATAATGCAGCCATTAGGGCCAGGAAAGGTGTGGGTGTGGCTGCCCAAGCTTGTGCTGATAATTCTTGTTGGCACATGTGGGGAGCTTACACAGCCAGTTCTTGCGCTGACTCAAGTGCTCATGTCACCAACATGGAGGGAGTTAGGCCAAAATATATAATAGCTATCATTATTGGGATGTTGACCAGTGAGAACACAAAGCACACTCGTGGCTGCATGTATGATGATTCTCCCTCAGACGTTGTGTCTGATAGAGGGTAGGCCTGACAGTTGGCAGGCAGCAGGGTAAAAACAATACAAAAAAATATCACCATATCAATACTGGTTATGAAAATGTTGTAAACTAAAGACAGACCAGGTATTGTGACTGGGTATATTATGCCCAGGAGATCTAGGAAAGTCAACAGTTCTGCTACAGTATGGTAGGTATGACTAACAAGAGCATAGTGAATTGTAATTGTAAAAAAGTCAACTTGAATCTGGTCCCTACTGCTCCAACTCTTCTGATTGCAGTGCTGTTTTTGTGGGTGTAACCAGGCATATGCCATCTATGCTACACCATACACTTTTTAAAGTATTTAGCCACTGTGGTACAGCGGTAGCATTACTGCCTCACAGCAAGAGGTTCTTCTGTTCAATTCACAGCTGGAGTGCCTTCTGTGCGGAGTCTGCATGTCCTCCCCATGGTCGAGTTGCCTCCGAAAGATATGCATGAATTGGTGTGCCTCCGCTGAAGGTTGGGCGTCGGGCTGGCAACTCAGCACCATAAAAAAATCTACTGCCAATCATTAGTGGACCGGAGTTCTGCTGTGGCGACCCCTAACCAGGAAAAGCCAAAAAGACAAACAACACTTTTTAAAGTATTTACTGTGTGCAACAAAACATACTAGAATTTAAATGTAAAAAAAGCTGGAATTATTACCATTGTTTATAGTTATATAATAGTCCACTAATGGCTCTTTTTTACTAGAATTCATTGAGGATTTTTATTTTTACTAAGTACTTTCTGGGGTTTAGTGGCTAAATTGTGGGAGGGCGGGGGCTACATTTTGGAAGGTTGCAAACAATTCCAAAAATTCTGTCTCCTGTATACTTTAAGAGAATACCACAGAAACCTTATTCACTTTGTAAGTATGCATGGTGGTAGGAGATCTGTCACAAAATGTAACAGCAGCTCTAAGATCTGTGTGCTTAATGAGTGCAGTTCACATCCTTCTCTGTTTCTAATATCCCATTTAAAATAGAATCAGCTGGCAGCAGGGGCTGCACTCTCAAGTACTAATAGTTGAGAATATATATTTTCCTGCTATAACTTTTGTGAGATGATATGATGATCTTTAGTTTCTTCATGGAAGGGATTTTTATTTTAATGTTGGGATAATTTGCTGGAATAAATGCTTTAGAACTTGTTTGGAGTGCTTGAGGGATGGGAGATCATGTATTTTAAATGGAAAAAGAAGAGGTTCCTAAGGAGTTAAAGATTGCAAAATAAAAATGGGCTCTTAGAATCTGAAGAACACTTTCTTTATAGGTAGATACACTGCATCTGTTGATCTCTGGTTCATTGCACATTAGTCATAGTCCTGGAAATATGAAGTTACTATTTGCATATGCAAAGCTCATCTGCAAAATGGAACAAGTAAAAGTTATGGCCTGAAACCACTGCTTGTGATTTCATCCTGTTACAGGAAACCTGACTATATCAAGATATTATTCACTGTTTAACTGAATGTTCATTCATTACAGATGGTAGATTATATTAAAGAGGCAGGAAAGTGGTAATGTTAATTCATAGGGGACACAAGTGTGAACAGCATTGTCATTCTGTGGTACGTGCAGAAGTCAATAACTGCCTTAGCTCACTAGTACTAACACCTTCATTTAATGCCCCTTTATCTCAGCGCACCGCACTCCCTTTCCCATTCAGATCTACTCCTCAGCCTCTGTTCATATCACCACTGCCTTAGCAATATAATAACACCTCAGCAACTGCACTAATTGACAAGCACAAACTCCCACAATAACCACCATTGCTAAAGGGAACAACAAACATCGTACCCTATTTGCTGCCATGTTGACGTCTTGTTGCTTTCATGCTGCCAAGGCTAATACATAATCAGCCATTATCTGTCTGCTGCTGTTTGTATTATATGTAATTCATGTGGCACTAGTTGATTCTGTATATATAGTACACTTCAGATAGTCAGGTAGCTTGTGAGGGAGGATTCTTAAGCAAACTGTACTAACCTGTGCAGTAGTACAGGAAGACCACACAAATTTGTTGTTAGTCATGAAGACAGATAAAATGAAGAAGCACACACACTGATAATGCAAACTGCCCACCAACCAGACAAAGCTGGAGCTCCATAAAGGGAAAAATGCATGTCTGAATCATTACATGCAGACATAAATGACAGGCAAACCATGGTATAACTGAGCATCGCTTGCAGTGAACAGATTCTTATAGCAGTTTGACACACACTGTGGCAAAACAATATTTTTGGACTAGGTCAGTGGAAAGAATGCAGTGTATACTGCTGGGTCCACATGCCCTTAATGCTTATTTGTGTCTGAGTGAGCAAGGCATTACCATATGGCAGATGACCAAACAGTACCAGACACACACACAGGTGGGACAGGAAATGGAAGGCTTGAATTTGTATACATTGTTGAAGGTAAACATGGCTGCATGTTTTAGCATCATCCCTTCAAATGTGCATGCTGTAATTAGTGGGATGCAGTTTTCATAAGACTGACTTGGGTTACAGCCAATATCATTGGTGTTCCATTTACTTCCATAAGCTTCAGCAGAATGTCAGAGAGACATCTGTCAAATCAAATTATTATTTTTGGCTCCATTGTCTACTTATTCACAATTATTCATGGTGACAGAGATTCAATGGTGATACTGCATGTCATAACACCTAATTAGGTTTTGAGGTGTGTATATTTAGGTGCAGTATGTTTTATTAGGATACTTTATGAGACCACACAAGATCCTCTGCTTTATTACATAGTTATACTAACGTTGCCTCTAATTTACACATATTAGGCTGCTGCTGTACTTTCTGTTTAGGGTTTTAGTACTGAAAAGCCATGTGGTACAGATTGGGGTAAAAGCCATGTATATATGTTCAGTGTGGAACTATAGTGCAGAGTAGTACAGCAGTCAGAAATGTACTGACTGCCTTGATTGTATCACACATCCTCATGATGACACTGTGTGCCTAACATGATTAGAGTATTGGTTTCCTGTGTTATAGGATGTATATTTATCTGTGTCCTGGAGAGCTAGAAGAGCTGGATAAGGATATGCAGATAGACCTGTGTGGCTATATGCAATACATCCCAGCTCTCTGCACTTGCAGCTGTACAGTATACTGTGTTAGTGTATGGACTCCTGTGATATACTGCATTAAATTGCTGTCTCGGACTGGTGATATTATCATGCTTGTGTCTGGTTCGCATGCTGTTGTCTAACCTAGGCCTTATAATGGAAGTGGCATGGAATGCTTTGAGGACACTGTTGCATATCTGAGCAGGATAATATTATACTGCCAACACATACTAATTACAATAAAAAACGATGGTGCATATGTCCCTTACTTATTGCCTCAGGTATTACTGTGGCACACATGCACATATTCATGTTCTTCAGCAAGAATATACTGTTTCCACCCTTCTTACTTTTTAATCTAGGATAGAAAAAACAAATGTAACATTAGCAGTATCTTCAGTCCTTCATACTGTATGGCTCATTATACATTTTCCAAATACATATAAACCCAGAGCTGTTGGACTTGCTACACCTAAAGAAATCCCAATCCCTCTGAGCTACACACTCTAGGGACCTAAACCTTGTCACCACAATAAACAGGACATGCTGGAAGGATAGATTCCTGTCCCAGAGACTTCCTATACTCTGGAACAAGCTACCCATCTGTGTCAAGCAAAGTTCCTTATTAGCACTCTTTAAAAAATCTTGATGAGTAGATGGGAAATAGGAAATACACTCTGGGAATCAGTTCTGTGGCTCTGCTTGACAGGGGCACAGGAAATTAACTTTCTTGGGTGTCGTAAGCCAGGGAACCTTGTTGGCTAGGCTTACTTAGGCCCTTGGGCTGATAGCCTAGTACCTACCTGTGAACCTATGAACCTATATGTTACTCAGCTGACATCACTGTCTCTGAATAAACATCCTTGAACCCCAGATACTGAAATGCTAAAGCACTATTACATTTTTTTCTGAATGGTACTGTACAATATGAATATATTGCCTACTGGAGCTTAATTACTGCTAATGATTTATTTTTTAAGTTGTCCACATTTTACAATGTTTCACAGAATTGATTAGGTCTCCTCAGGCACTCAGAAGAGCATGTTTTCTGGCCCCTCTGGGCTTAAAACAGTAAATTGGGAAGATTCCTCCTGTCTTTCTTCTCTCATTATGCTGTAGGGCCACTGTCTTTGTTGACTAGTAGTGGTCATCCATCCCTGTCTAGTCTTTCAGTGCTATTGGATAGGTAAGCAGTTTCCTTTTGGAAGTGCTGCTTATTATCCATTCTTCCTTGGTTAAGGATCAAATTAGACATCTGTCTTGGGGTATAACTTCAGTTATCACCTTTCCTACTAAGAGTTGGGATCTTCGTATGTTGTTTGCACAGTAAACAACAATAAAACAGCTGTTTGAGCACATATACATGCCTTTTCCTATGTTCCTAGATCCATGTCAGAAAAATACATCAAAGCTCCATCTATGCAACAATCTCGTTTAGTTACCATTAATCAGTGATGTAATTTCCAGGCAGCACTTTTTGCCTGTTAAAACTTCTTTAATGGCTTCTTGTTTGTGTGCTGAAATTGCGTTTTGTGATGTGAACTATGCACCTCTAGCTTCACTACTTCCAGTCTAAAATGTACATTTTTATTCAGAGACAACAGGCTGTAGAGCTAGTGGAAACTTACATGACACTGTGGTAAGAAAAAAGAAGAATCTATATCTTATGTTGTCACGGCTTACCACTGGAGTGCATTGCTTCAAAGGGCCACTCCCATGTTTGTAAAAATATTACGGTCATGGCTTGGTGTTTAGTTAGACAAAAAGTGTTTAATGCATGTTTTCTTTATAAATGCTTTGAAGTCATTTGACATAAATTGTAGACCATTATCACTATTTTTATATCTAGCCCTTTCAGCTCCCTTCTGGCCTTTTGTTTCCCCTCCTTGTCTGGCCAGAACATCACAATCCCACCCTCCCTTCAGTGGTGACTTGCCTGTCATACCCCCTTATATTTGCTGAACTTCATCTACCTTTCTTCAAGACTAAATTCATTGAGGCTTCACTTGATGAAACAAAACAACAGCTGATGCTTCACCTTGAGAAAAGTAGCAATAAAATGCATATTTTGCATCACGGAGGCTAGGCTCCCCCTTACTTATACAAATTATCTTCACAGCCATGCAGTCATGGGGGGGGGGGGCTCAAACTGTCTCTACTAGCTCAAAAATAAAAATTGCAATGACAGTGGTTTTCCATGATAAAAGTGAGTGCAGAGTTACAGTTTTGAGCATAGAAATTAGTGATTTTAAATGTGTCCACTTTACAGAAACCCCTTTCCCAATGTTGACAGTGGAGATGAATAATGCATACTGTTTGGACAGCACTGGATCATTCCTGTGTCCTTCTGTACAGTGGCAATTATTTTGGGTAAGTGCACAGCAACCGATGCTTAGTAGACATCCATTGGTTCAATGGTGTTTGTTTCCTCATGATTTGTATATGGTAGTCATGTCTGCATTGCCACGTTGCCTCTGTACTGGATATAATATACGACTACCTCCTGAGGACAAAGCCCAGTGTTATAATCAGTCAGCTCTCATCACTGACAGGGTTGGCATAATAGTTAAGGTGTTTACAGTACAGCCAGGGTAGAGGGTTTGACACTCACCTTTGAGGGAAATTGGCTAGGCTTAAAATGGCCACTAGCCTAGTACTTACCTATGAAACTATGAACCTATGAATCATAGTACTACCCGACATGAGTTGAACCTGACTAGCTGAGGCTACTGACCCATAATGTGCATAAACATGTTGCTGTAGAGATACTGGTTAAAATGTCTTTACTCCTTTGACCAGTCTAAGGGTATAGCTATGTTCACAATTTACAAAACCTACAAATAAAACTTCAAAATCCAAAAACCAGTCGTGGCAGCCGTGGTTGAAAGCTATAATACTTTATTATGAAGTGCTTTTCATTCGAAGCCAATACTTGAACTTCTTCAAATATATTACAAGTTAATTAATGACATTTAAATAGTAAAACAGTTAAATCAGCTGATACACTTATTTAAAGTGATATTCATCCCTTTCCTTTAAAATCTTTTCAATATTAATTTAAAAAAATACTTTTCAATATTAATTAAAATATTTTTCAATATTAATTAAAAAATAAAAGTCCTACTTATATTCTACCTTGTATGTTAAAATATATAATAAAACATTCCTAAATATTATATAAATTTTACATAAATAGAACATGTAGTAAAAATACAGTAAAAAGACTGACCGTATAAACTAAAAACAGCTTATATATATATATATAGTAGCATATATCTATCACTTTAAACTGAATTTCTACATATGTGCAAATACATGCCTACTTGCATATTTATTGCAGTAATAGTACAATATGCCAAATACATATCAAATAGATGTATGTCTATGTATCAATAATTGTATATGTATATTTTTATCTACATAAACTTTTAATTTTTAATATAGGCATTATAGAACAAATGTCATTCAATCCAGGTGCATTATATGCATATAATCAAATTTGCCATATCAATTCCGCTCTTTCAAGCTCTGTTTCTAATGGTCCCCCTCTCATATTGGCTACCACTGATCTAGAATCCAAAAGTTGAATTCATGATTAGAATATTCTAAGATATGTTTAGCTAATGCATTATCTTGTTAAGTCTACTTATGCTATGTATATGTTCATATATCCTGTCTTTCAGTCTACGTATTGTCTTAGCAACATAAAAGCAAGGACAATATTGACACCTAGTGAGATAGACTACCATTTTTGAATTACAGTTGTACTTCCCTTTACTTATCAAATCAATATTATTAATAGATAATGATGTTCCCACCAGGATATATTTACAATACGGGCAAGAGCCACATTGTTGCATTCCCCTCCGGTTAGTGTCCCTATTGTGTATACATTCAAACAAGTTTTTTAAATTTTTGTCCCTTCTTGTGGTAAATTTCGGTGTACTACCCAATTTCTCCAGTAGTTCTTTATCTTCTGTAAGTATATTCCAGTTCTTACATACAATGTTCCTTATATAATAATAGTCCACAATGAATGTTAGAACAAAGTTAGAAACAAAAGATGAGGTGTCAATAGTTTTCATACTGGAACTTCTAACGTATTAGAATTTACTACTACCATAGTAAAATTTTCAGTAAAGGGAAATACAACTGTAATTTAAAAATGGTAGTCTATCTAACTAAGTGTCAGTATTGTCCTTGCTTTTATATTGGCAAGACAATACGTAGACTGAGAGACAGGATATATGAACATATATATAGTATAAGTAGGCTTAAACAAGATAATGCATTAGCTAAACATATCTTAGAATATTCTAATTGTGAATTCAAATTTTGGATTCTAGATCAGGTGGTAACCAATATGAGAGGGGGACCATTAGAAATAGAGCTTGAAAGAGCAGAATTGATATGGCAAATTTGATTATATGCATATAATACACCTGGATTGAATGACATGTGTTCTATAATGCCTCTATTAAAAATTAAAAATTTATGTTGATAAAAATATATGTATACAATTATTGATACATAGACATACATCTATTTGATATGTATTTGGCATATTGTACTATTATTGCAATAAAAATGCAAGTAGGCATGTATTTGCACATATGTAGAAATTAAGTTTAAAGTGATAGATATATGCTAATATAGATATATAAGCTGCTTTTAGCTTATACGGTCAGTCTTTTTACTGTATTTTTTACTACATGTTCTAGTTATGTAAAATTTATATAATATTTAGGAATGGTTGATTATATATTTTAACATACAAGGTAGAATATAAGTAGGACTTTATTTTTTTAATTAATATTGAAAAGTTTTTTTAAATTAATATTGAAAAGATTTTAAAGGAAAGGGATGAATATCACTTTAAATAAGTGTATCAGCTGACTTAACTGTTTTACTATTTAAATGTCATTAACTAACTTGTAATATATCTGAAGAAGTACAAGTATTGGCTTAGAAAGAAAAGCGCTTCATAATAAAGTATAATAGCTTTCAACCATGGCTGCCACAATTGTTTTTTGGTATAGCTATGTTCAGTTTTGGTCAGTAACCATGAAGCAGATGCACTGGACTTCTTTTTGCTATCTTGGAGTTTATATGGCAAAACACCACTAACTACAAAATACAAAGCTACTCATGTCAATCTAAGAGGCAGAGAAGGATCAGACAAGGTCACATTTAATGCTTGACCAAGGATCAGATGTTCCCAAGACAGCAATCTCCCTTTTTCTACAATTTGCACCTCAAACAATTTTATTTATTAGTATGTCTACCAGTACATCTCTTAAAGGGCAATATTTCAATAAACAGCTCTGCTGTATACTCCAAAATACTTTTGTATCTCACTTGGTTTGTCTTATTGAAACTAGAATATTCTGCATTTGCTAAAAAAATGGGATTTAAGTGTTTCTGTTATGATTCTCTAATATGTTTGAATTATTCCATCTTTCCACTGTACACCTTAAGAAACTGTTGTTCTCCCCCTTGATCACTTCTACTAACTCACTTCTAGTTTGTGCTTTTGCTGCCAATACCTCTTTTGTTGCCTTTCTGTTTCCCTCCCCCTCCTATGTTTCTTCCACATCCCCACCCTCTCCCTCCTACTTCCTGTATGTCCAACATTTTACTGTAATCACTAGTCTCATCCTCCTGTGTTGCCCCATTGGCTTTCTCTTCTTTCCTTTTTTGCTTCTTCTTCAAAACTTTGTCCACAGTCTTGAGTACTGGATCTCTGATCCATTCCATTGACTTGTTTATTCCTTCAGTCTGTCCCCAGTCACCCAACTTTTAACTGATCTCTCCCCATGTCATCATAATTAACTCTCCCAAAATCCCTTCTGTCTTTCTGTTGTTACCATTCCCCCCAGGCTGCAAACTGGCATGATCACTATTGGCAAATAATGCCTTCATTTGACATTCCTGGTCTCCCTCCACATTGCTAATGAGCATATCCAGAATTTTATCATTTCTAGTTCAGTTCTGAACCAGTAGGCTGAGCTATTCATGATCCAAGACCTTAACCAGCTCCTGCTCCCTTGCCACTCTGGAACTCAAAATATTTCAGTCTGCTTCTAGAAAATTCATATTTCATGTGACTATAGCCCTCTTTTTCCCCATGCCTTTATTACCTCTTCTATTCTCTTATCATCCTCATTTGTGTGTCAGGGGGCCGATGCATTTTTATTAAACTCCCAGAATTCCCCCCTTCCACTTCCTTAAATGACTCAGCACTTACCCTCGGTTATGGCTCTGACTGCTCTATTGCTCCTTTCATGAGGTAGTTTTCTTCCTCCTGTTTCTGACCTCACATTTGATACCACCCCCATATAGATTACTGCTCCATACCTATCCCATAACAACACAACATATAAACATTTTGATTAAATTACTAAACAATGCATGCAAAATGTACACTAGTGAAACATAAATGTATTACTAATCTAAAAAACACAAACATCTGTGCTGGAACTATAGAACCAGTAAACTATATAACAAGTAAAAAGGCATTACACCACCTAAATAAACCCGCCTAACTTGGCAAACAATCCTGCCTAAGCAAAATTCAGATATCTAACTAAACAGTTTCAATAAGTCAGATCAAGCTTACAAAATTAAATCTGCACCAAAAGCTGATGGCAATATTAGGGTATTCTTTAAATCAGACTTAAGTCAGAGCCCGAGGGCAATATCAGGATGTTCTTTAAGTCTGTCTAAAAGTAAAGGAAAACAAAGCAGTGAGCATAGTAGAATTCTGATTAATTATGCAGTAGTAGCTAGGCTTCAGTTAGTTGCAGAAAAATAACTTATGTGCCTGTTTCATAAATCACAGTCACTAGTCACAGATGGCTCCCATGCCATACCTGTACAGATTTTTGCAGAATGTTAAGATTTTTGTCTCATATTTTTGGTATGTTTTTATAAAATTGTAGTTTTCTAGCAAATAATTGGCAAATTATTGATGGTTTAAGTCAGAAAATAGTGACAGACATTTGAGTTTCAGACTTCATATCCTTCAGAAAAATCAGTGCTAATGCAAAACCTGTTATTCCATCTACTTTCTAAACCTGTAACAGCAATATTTAAAAATTGTCCCTATTTTTGGGCCTTTGTCCCCCCCACTTTTTATGGCTTTGTCCAGATTTCTTGCTCTAAGAGGTTGAGAGGTATGGCCACCCCTTCCCTTAATATTACAAAGAAAATTATAGCCATGCCAACAAAGGAAATTAGGACCACTAGCTCCATGGAACCCAACAACACTGCTAGCATTTTGCTACAAAGTAGAACACTATTCTTCTGTTGCCACTATTTCTCTTACTAATACATTTGTTACAGCCAGACATGTTATGGAAGCTGGCTGTCAGGCTGTACTGGTTCCCCAGAGAAATCTTAACTCAAGTCTTGATCATTCATTCAAATGCTTTTTTTTTTTCTTCATTGCTGGTGTGACCCTGGGGCAATTGTCGTTGGTGGAAGGCTACACCTCCCAAACCTCACATCTGGGGGATTGCCACTCATACCTGCCTTAACAAGCAAATCATCCACAGTGTCTCACAGTACTAGGGAGCAGTCATGAATGATCGGATTTTTATCGAAACTACTTTTCTTTCAAACAAATGTGCCCCATGCTACTCATGCATAAGGGATGTATAACAACATATCCTAACAGCTGCAAATCTATCAGCCTTACTTGCATTCTCTGCAAACTTAAGATGCATGTAATAACTGAACTTATCGTAAACATCAGTGGTGAGTTCACACTAATGCACTCCAAACAAAATAGATTCATAGACAGAACTTCCCTTCCTAATTTATTGGCCTTTTTTGAGACAGTTTTTGATAGTAGACTGATGACACATGTGGCACACTTAGACATTGTCAAATTATTTGGCACAATCTCTCAAAGAGTGTTACAGATTAACTCTTTCAGTTTAACATTTGCAACTATGTGACTGCAAGAGGAGGTCCAGAAAATAGGTAATCGGGAGAATTTACTGCAGAAACTTGGCAAAGGAACCAAGATGTTGGGAGCAAATAACTCAAGCATGAAAGGTAATAGAATGTGATGAGGCCAAGAAGACATTTGGACTGCAGGCTAGAGGCTACCTTCCCTATCAGGGCTTGATCTCAGAATACAAGCAAAGAGAAAGGGATAAGAGAATTTTAAGTGAAATACCTGCTCTGGTAGAGAGTTTAGTTGAATCTAGACCAGAAGCAGCTGATAAAAAAGGATAATTAGTAGGGCATGTAAAATATTGCATGATAACTATAAGAATCAATCAGAGGAGGTTAGAAAAAATTTGGAAGAAAACAGTGTAAGAATCTTCTCTCTGGAAGATTTTCAGTCGATGTATCTTTAGTTAATCATTACATATTAATCAGATTAGACAAACGTAGTAGAAGTAGAGAACTTAAACTCATCTTAAGTAAAAAAAAATAAAATTAAAAATAATAATAAAAAATATATAATTGTACAGAAGTACTAAGTATTCGAAAGTAATCCAAGCAAGGCAAGCAGTCTGTTTCCAGTCAAAAATCCTTTATTAAGTACACAGACAAGTTTTCTAAATATATATATATCCTTTTTATCAGGCAAGGGAGTGGTTTATTGTGCTGTAAAACAAAGTGTTATTGGTACACATGTTAAATTCACATCCCTTCCCCCATCAGTGTGACATTCGAGCTGGTCCTGCCCTACTTAGTAGCTGTCATAATAATATAACCCTTATGTACTTTAAATAAAATTTATAATAATGTGGTACCTCTTATTTAACCAGATTATTAAGTCTATGATTTTATCCAAGACAGTATACCACATGGCTGGAAATATATCAACCTTAGTCCATTTGGCAATCAAAAAATATATATAAATATGTACATATACACTTTGCATGTAAAAAAATCAATTGTAAAAATCATTTTCTATTTTCATAACCTATTGTTAACAAAGATTGCTTTCATCCTTCTAGACTTCTTCACGTCTGTGTGCAAGAACCCTTAAAATTATCTATAAAATATATATATTTGTATAATTAGTTAGCACCCTTAAAACTATCTATAAAAATATATATATTTGTATAATTAGTTAGTCCCTTAACACTATCTATAAAAATATATATATTTGTATAATTAGTTAGGGCCTTAAAACTATCTATTAAATATATATATATATATATATATATATATATATATATATATATATATATATTTGTATAATTGGGAAGAGAGACTGGAAAAGCAATTTACAAGAAACAATGGGAAGGCATATGTATGACTCCCAAGTATGCAACCAAGTCCAGAACGTTTAGGATCTGTGCTTTGAAGTGTTGGCATAGGTATTTAATACCTCAAGCAGACTTCACAGACTTTTTCCTCAGGTAGATAGCAAATGTTGGATGTATGATTGGGAAGAAAGAGATAACTGGGAACTTATGAATTGGGAGTATAATGAGCTTACAGATTAAAAAAAATTCTCTGCAGAGTACTCTATCAGAAATATTGGGTGAGCAAATGGCTTAAGTAAGGAAAAGATTCTAGACATAGTAAGGCCTTATTAAGTTTAATTCTGTTGGCTGTCAAAAAAGCAATTGATAGAAAATGGAAATCAAAGTCTACGCCATCTGTATTTGAGGTACTGAATATTATAAAAGAGATGAAAGAACTGGAAGAGGGATCTTTAGAAAAGGGAGGGAGAAAATTACAAAGACATAGATGGAAATTGTGGGAACAATACATAAATAATACTTTTCGGCAGGAGGAGGAGGAGGAGTAAGGTTTAAGGGAAGGCAAGAATTCAGCAATTTTTTCTAGTGTTGGATGATGACACTAGCAAAGAAATATATGTGATATGCATTGTATTTTAATGCAAATGTGTTAAAATGATTGGTTTTCTCTTCTGTTAATGTATATTGCCTGTGTCTTAAGTGATAATTTAAAAAAAAAAAACATTAGCAGCTACATAGTTCAATATATAATTACTTGAATGAACAGCAGAATGCAGAAGATAAGAACAACAGGTTAATTTTCAAGACCTTCTAAGATGCCTAGTGGGGTCCCTCAAGTCCAAGTATCAGGGACCACTCTATTTTGCTCTCCTTTGGATATAAAATTTGTTAATGACTACAAACAAGGACATAGTCTTACTTCTACCGAAAATGCAAAAATATTGCAGGACAGTCTAAATAAAATCATCTTCTGGTGCAATAACAACAACATCACCTAGGTGCTGCCAAATGTAATATTGTGAAATATAAGACAAAAAGATGTACATTTTATTGCAAAATTATTGGGAGATACGAAAGGCAGATAAAGAAATAACATATCCAGTGATTACTGTGGACAATGGATTGCGCTTCGTTAAGTGTATCATAAACAAAGAGTGAAAAGCCTATTCTGCAGCACAATGGATACTCAAACGTATATACAGCAGATGGTGGGACGTTATTTTATCTATACATACCTCAGTGATGAGGCATATAACTGAATATAATGCTGCATTCTACAGCTTTAAAACAATACAGCTAACAGCTCAAGAAAGTTCAGACATTCTTAAAAAATAGTGTGCCTTTTTGACAGGGAGATGCCAAAACAATTTATACTCGGAGTACAGTGTGCATCATGTGAAGTGTCACAGCTGTTATGGAAACCAGGAAGTGGCTTGCATGGCTCCTCACGTGATGTCAGCATATGACGAGCAGTGCAAGCCTTCATCACTGATACCCCTCACCAACACATAATTTGAAACTGGGGTATTTGTTGCTGCACCAGTATGTGGGGCAAGAATAAACTGGTGGGGCATATTGTAAAAGTATGGTGATCTTTACTGTAGCTCTCCAACCTCTTTGTAGTGGTTCTTGGCACCTACAACATTATCTGGTGCCAGTAATAAAAAAAAAAACACTCACAGAGCTTATCAAAATCTGAAAACCATCCTGTGGTGCTATATATAATAGACAGCATTCTTACACCGTGTCGGGGATATATGAACATTTTACTGTTTGTTCATTCTGTTGTCCTGTTTTCTATTGCTTTTGTTTGTAGAAGTATGTACACTTTTCTCTCTTACTATTGTATAAGTAAGGATATATACCCTTCAGTCCTGGTTCATATAAGTATGTTCCCCCTTTACTCTTGGCTCATGCAACAATGGATATCTTCCTCCATGCATTAACTATATACTCTAGAGTTTCTAGGACTGTCACCTAGTTTTGCAAGTACAGTTGTACACTTTCCAGGTCATTGTCCATTCCTCTCATACACCTCTCATTGTAGCCATTTCTCCATAAGGTGTGGCATGAATACTGGAGGGCTTCATCCATGTAACAAGATCAGAAACCGTGATCAGTGCTAACTGAACACTGGTTTATATAATGCAAATATAATGTGATGCATCCACATATATGGTTTCTGATTCACATTATGTAGCAGAGGTGGATACAACAACTTTAAAGCAGCAATGCTGTTTGAACCAGGAGATTCAGTGGATTTGTGATCTGGGTGGTCTTCCCACAACCTTCATTAAATGCATGAAAGAGTGTAATTTTTACAAGATAAGGGCAGTGATCCCTGTCAGTGGAACCCCTCTGCAAGTTGCCCCAGTTCTTACAGAATCTGGATGTGTATCTAAGTATTTCCTAAAGGGGCCTTATACTTAACATATAAAGCTGCATCCAGTCTGATTCTAATTGAAATCTTATGTCTAGAGAACACAAGTAGAACTACTACATCATACTATAAGTTGCTTCTAAAAATTAACGTATATAATAGAAAATGTATGTGACAGATTTATTAGCTATTGACCTCCAACATTTTTGAATAAATTACCACTCACAGTAAATTTGAGATCCTCACTTAACTACATTACAAACCAGCAGTTATAAGTATATGAGCAAAAGGAAGTCCTACCTTGAAACAGCTGTAATCAGGCTTCTTGAAGGCCAGGAGGGTGTGAAATTGACATCAAAATCTCTAAACATATAAACATCCCATAATTTTGAGGCCTTCTTCACTGTGCTTATTCTGTGTTCTGCATGTCTTGGTTATTCTGATTTTCTGCATGTCTCATGAGTCATGTCTGTTATACTCAGTGGTTATCTTATGCCTATGCAGATCCTATTCTCTCACTGCAAACTAGGCAGAAGTACTCCCAGTACAAAACAAACAAGCAAAAAAGACTTTTTCTTCAGTATGCAAGCTTATCATGTTTCACAGGGGTGAGTGAAGTTCTTCACACCCTCATGTAGGGTTTTTGCCTCTTGCACCCCCACCGCTTTATGTAATTAACTTTGAGGATTACTGCAATTTTGAAATATGGGGAATCCCCCTTTGCAGAAGCTCCTTTTGAGCAAAACAATTTTGTGGTAAACTGAATGAAAACTGTAAGTTTTGATGCATTTTTTGGCCTGTTTGGCTGTTCTCTTTCTTTTTCTCCATGGCGCTAAGCATTCTCATTTGTACTATGCTTTAGGGTTTCTTTTATAATGACGTGCTGTTGAATGATGTGTACTCCTTAGCTCTGCTACTCCCTTTGGTTTACCTGCACAAAGTTACCTTTGAAAGCATGTGGTTTAGCAGTGATATAACATTATTCTAACTGCTTTTATCACTTGGACAGCATAACTTATAAGCATCAGGAGTGACAGAGTGAATGACTTAAGTGAAATCAGCTGAGGAGCACATTAACAAATATTTCTTACCAATCATTTCTGTTGGATATAGTTTATTGGAGTGCTCCCCAAAGTCAGCTTTCCATGACAAAAGGATTTGGTGAAGAAGATCGGTAAATCATTTTTCAGCTAGTTTTCCCTTTGGTCATTTGTAGTGCGCAGTATGGTTGGTCTGTAGTTAAGATATTGGCTTATAGCTCCAAGGGCTGAGGTTCAGTCCTGACCTTCAGTCGCCATTTGTGTTGCACTTACATGTCCACTCTGTGTGGGTTTTCTTCATATACTTTAGTTTCCTTTCACCTCCCTGAAACAAGCTGGCCCACTGGCTACACTAAATTATTTATATAGGTTGCCCTTACCTCTGCTCTTATGACCTGGTTCATAGCCGAAAAGGATCACAGATGAAAAAGTTCACTTACCTGCTAAACAGATGAATAAACCAAATTGTGGCCAGACATCAATTCTGTCTTTCTATTTCTTGTTACTTCTTCATTAATTACATTCCTTGTTATGCACATTCTCTACAGACATGACGTACATTCATCTTCTTTGAATTTGTATGACTCATCTGGTTGGTATATTCTATATAATGTCATCTTCAACTCTAAATGTTACTTCAAGTGCTTATATCTGGGTGAGTCTAAGTCTGTCTGTAATTGCTTTATGTTTGGTCATGGCAAAAAACTTGTGTGGATGAGCTGGTGAAAAAATAAAATAAAAATTAAACCATGTGAGTTGCGTATTAAATTCTGCTCAGTGTAGAGTTTGTGCAAAAACAGGAATGCAGGCAAGAGGGCTTGAGGCACACACACAGTAGTAGTTTCCAAATTTTATTCTTCAAACTTTGCTTCAAACAAATGATAAAAACAATAAAAAACAGTAACTAACCATAAAGCGCTTTTCGTCTCACCCCTTAGTGAGACATCATCAGACAGTTGCAACAAGAATGTTTCAAACAGTAAATACAAATTCAAACCACATCAACTTCCTCCAAGCAAAAGACAACCCCGCCCCCAAGGTAAGCAGGAAAGAACAATTAACCCATCGCATGCTTCTTTAAAAGTTTTTAGACGTGGTAGGAATTTAAAAAGCTTATTACAGACTAGGAAGGAAGACAATTTTGGAAGCAGGAGGAAAGGGATGATAAAGTGTAGCATGTGACAGTGCCCCCAATGCCCCTTCATGGAGATTGGGGTCAACTTCTCGATCAGAGGAGTGACCTATGAGTCAAAGGGAAAATTTGACTGTAATACTAAAAGTATAGTCTATTTGGCCCAATGTCAAGCCTGCCCAGCTTTTTATATTGGGAAGTCAGACAGGAAACTAAAAGAAAGGGTTTACGAACACCTTTACAGCATTAGAACATCAAAGCAGGAAACTGTTTTTAATTTTACACTTCATTCTTGACTTCTCACTTTTTACTGTTACCTTAACTATTGGTTTTAATGTTAGCATGTTTTTTAAATATTTCTGAATATACTTTTAAAAGGTCTTTTAAGAGTGTTTTCGAACTGATGATCTATATTTATATTTACACATATACAAATATATTTACTACATACATACTTGTTTTACAAGAAGCATGCAATGGGTTAATTGTTCTTTCCTGCTTACCTTGGGGGTGGGGTTGCCTTTTGCTTGGAGGAAGTTGATGTGCTTGAATTTGTATTTACTGTTTGAAACATTCTTGTAGCAACTGTCTGATGAAGTCTCACTAACGGGTGAGACAAAAAGCGCTTTATGGTTACTTTTTTATTGTTTTTATCATATGTTTGAAGCAAAGTCTGAAGAATAAACTTCAGAAACTACTACTGTGTGCGTACCTCAAGCCCTCTTGCCTGCATTCCTGTTTTTGCAGTTACCTGTTTCAGTATTCCAAGTCTGTCCAGTGTGGAGTTTGTGTCGATTTTTGCTACCTCCTTTATATTTTCCTTATCATTTTATCGAGACTGGGATGTTGTAGAGAATTGTTCTAGCTGGGTTATCATTAATTATTTTCAGATAGACTGTGGTCTTAAATTTCCTGTTATTATGAGTTATACTAAATTGATACTGGCTTATTTGGTTAATAGACAGCAGCCTAATCACTTACAAATACTAAACTGTTAAATTACTAGACTGTGAAAGCTGAGTTGCTGAATGAGATTGTTATTAGTAACCTGGACTGGATCTTAGTCTCTCACCCCCATTATTACTCTGACAGCGGTACTCTCCCCGATCCTCTTAGTGACCACTTACCCACCTTTACACACCGACTCCCCTTACCCCTTCATCGTACTCATAACTTTATTACTACACATAACCAAAAAAAGTTAACACAACAGCTTTTTCTAACTCTCTAAAAGCAATAAATTGGAACAGCCTAAAAACACTTCCTCTAGATAATGCAGTTGCCCACTTCAACACAACCTTCTTAAACCTCCTAGACTACCACACCCCCCTAAGAACAAAAAGAATAAAAACCAAAACTGCCCCTTGGCTTACCAAAAATACATTTGCTACAATGCGACACAGAGACAAACTCTGGACACACTACCAGAAAAATAGAACCCCCATCATCCAAAATGAATATAAAGCACTATGAAATAAAGTAAAAAAGTTCATCATCACTGATCGAGAAAATTACTTCTCCTTACTCCAAAACAATAATAAAACAAACCCTCAGAAATTCTGGAAAGGCATCTCCACTCTCCTAAATCCCAGTAAACCAGACACCCCCACCCCAGACCCAAATGCTTCCGATATAGACTTGGCTACTCAATTTAACTCTTTTTTTATTGATTCTATTTCCAAATTAACCTCAGCCTTCTCTAACACCACTGCTCTCTCCCATCTACCCCCACCCTCATCTACTTTCCCTCTACAATCAACCACTAGTGCACCCCCTCTCCCATCTTCTAACTCTGCACCCTCCTCCTCTTACTCCACTCTCCCTCCCTCCCTCCTCATCACCCCCACCCCCAGATAACCCCCTCCCACTCCCCACCTTTCTCTTTAAAACCCATACCCATATCTACCATAAAAAAACTCTTTCTAAAACTGAAGCCAGGTTCAAATGCTCCTGATAATATTCCTTCACAATTCCTGAGCATAGCTGCCGAAGCAATTGCCTTCCCCATTAGTATTTTAATAAACCGCTCTATTCAAGAAAGCACAGTACCCCTAATTTGGAAAAAGGCCTTTATCATACCCCTGCATAAAGGAGGCAACAATAACAATGTCACTAATTTCTGCCCCATCGCTATCCTGTCTCCCATCTCTAAACTCCTTGAAAAGTGTATCCAATTACAACTCCTACCATATCTCATTGATAACCACCTATTAACTCCCACACAACATGGTTTCAGACCAGGCCACAGCACCATGACAGCCCTCCTCTCCTTCCTGGAAACTGTAAACAAAGCCTGAGACTCAGGTCATAGTGTTTCTACCCTTTTACTGGATCTCTCTAAGGCCTTTGACACTATCTCCCACAACCTTCTTCTATCTAAACTCTCTAAGCTTAACCTATCTCTTTCCTCTCTGAACTGGTTCTCCAGCTACTTATCCAACAGATATTAAGCAGTAAAAAGGAAAAAGGCCACCTCCTCATTCCTTAATACCCTAACTGGAGTTCCACAATGTTCCATATTGTGTCCCCTCCCCTTTAATATATTTATTAATGACTTCCGCAACTCTATCCCCTTCTCTAATATCATCCAATATGCAGATGACTCTACCATTATTTTCTCAGCCACTTCTATCCCCACACTTCTAAAGCTAACTCAAGATGCTAATTCAACCAATGAACAATGGATGAAAAAAAAATCACTTAGCACTCAATGCTTCTAAAACCAAATTAATGGTATTTACTCCCTCTAAAGTCACCCCTTTCAATAAAAACACATTTTGTATGACTAGTCATAACAACACAACCCTGGAACTGGTATCAGAGACCAAGCTACTTGGTATCCAAATTGACAATCAGCTTAAATTTAACTCCCACATACAACTAAATATAAAAAAAAAACATCAAAAACTAGGCATGCTTTATCGACAAAATCATTATCTTACACCCACCACTAAACTCACCCTCTCTACATCTTTTCTCATCCCCTCCCTTCTCTATGGAGTTCCACTCCTAACTAATCTACAATCCTCTCTGAAAACTCAACTATCTTGTTGCTACAACAAAATCGCCAAGTTCGCCACTAGCCATAAGTCCTCCACTCACCACTGTTCCTCTCTCCACAAACTAAAATGGCTAGAACTACCCAATCAGCTTATCTATACCCAACTCACTCTAGCACACAAGCTAATTCTCAACCCCTCACTCTGTCCCTCCCTTTCCTCTGCATTTAAAATGCACCTACCTGACAGAGTGCTAAGGTCTAAAAACCAAAATCTTCTAGAAGTATACAAACCAGCTCGTCCCCCAGGCAAACACCACCTATCCTTTAGTCTAGCATGACTCTGGAACTCCCTACCACCATCCATTCGTACTACCCCTAGCTACTCTATCTTCAAAAAAACTCTTCACTCACATCTAGTATCCCAATGGGAATGCTCCTGCTGCCACCCTACATAACTTACCCTGCAAATTTTCATCTTCTCTTCTTTTCAATAGCATTCTTCCTTTTCATATATTCTTGTTAATTAATTGATAAATGTATATAATTCTTGCCTACACCTCTCACTGCAAGTTTACTAACATGTATTAACGTTCCTGTATATATCTTGTAATTATTCCTTTAAAATTCTGTATTACCTGTTCATTTATCACTAACCTAGACTGTTTATAATATTTGTCCTTGTCTAATCCAGTTGTATATTTTCAGTTTATGACATATAGTAATGTTAATAGTCTTTGGTCTGCTCTATTTTATAACACATGTAAGCTTATAATCTACACCATATTGTAACCTTGATTGTTTATGAAGCTTTTCTCCTCAGGACTCCACTGAAAATGGGTTCACTTTGGCCCATTGGACTATCCTCCTAAACCAACTGCAAATAAATAAATAAATAAATAAATAAATAAATAATAAAATATATATATATATATATATATATATATATATATATATATATATATATATATATTGTATAGATCACGATGGAATACATGCATAAATGTGAATCATACCAAGGCAATCCAGTTCTACTGTGTTTGATATCTAAAGTTTAATTTTGCTATATTAAGATATTAAGACAGGTGTAAAATGTGGGTACTGCTGGTACAAATTTAACTGCAGATTGAAAACTGTTCCACCATTTAGACTACCACAGAACCACTGCCTTTGGACATTCAGTCTCCTTTTGGCTGTCATCATTTTAATATCGTCTAGCCGTAACTTATTGCCAAACCATAACTTTAACAGGCCAGTGTGCTTTGTATACCAGCAAAAGACACTCATGCATCTTCCTATAGGTCAATAACCATTTTCTGAGTAATGTGGATGTTTTTAGTAATCTTTCTCTGTATTACATTATTTCTAACTCTATGATTTTCCTGGAAGGTCCTGGCAGGACCCATTGTGAAGAATCATATTCCATTCATAGGTTCATAGGCGTGCACTAGGCTTATGGCCCTGGAGCCTTTACAAGCCTAGCCCAAAAAAAATACCCAGGCACCGTGCCACCCGATGTTAGTTCACAGTGCCTCTATCCAGTAGGGTAACTGGAGTGATCCCCGGGGTGAACTTTCTGTTACCCGTCCACTTGTCAAGGTTTCTCTTGAAGCGGGCCAGTGAGGTGCTCTGCTTGGCATGAATGAGAAGCTTATTTCAGAGTATGGGCAGTCTTTGGGAGATGAACCCATCCCTCCAGCATGTTCTGTTAATTGTGGTAATGAGGTTGTAATCTCTGGAGCATGTGGCATGGGGGAATTAGAATTTCTTTAGGTGTAGCATTTCAAGTAGGGCTGGGTCAGACATGGCTTTGTAAGTCAAGCAGAGATCACCTCTAAGTGGATAATAAGACTGAGAACAGCTGATGTTTCTTGAGTCTGTCTATGTAGGATATGTGTTTAAGGCTTAGGATCCTTTTTATGAGGTACTTTTATTGCTTCTCCAGCTGTTGTAGGTGTCTGGTCAGGTACATGCTAAATGGGGTGTTATATTCAATGACTGGTCTAATGAGGGATGAGTGGAGAGAGATGATGACCTCTTTCTTCTTGAATGCAAAACCTTTGGTTATAAGATGTGCCACATAGAAGGACTTTCTGACCACAGTGACAATGTGGTGTTCGAAGGTGAGGTGGCTGTCAACCTGGGTGTCCAGATCTATTTTGGCCCCTTCAATGTTCAGTTAGTTCCCATCAACGTGGTAATTCATGGGAAAGTACAGTTGTGTACACTTAGTATAAATGTAGATGTTCGAGTGTATTCACTGTTGCAGTCATCACATTTGGGTTATCCCTGCCAGGGTAGCCCTTGGCCGGCCCGAATACCAGAGGCTTAGTATTTCTGGGTCAGTTGCTGTCACTTCAGGACTGACTTTAGGTCATCAGTAGTATAAAGTAAGGCAGCCGACGCGATTACATCAGTTTTCCTTGCCCTAACTGTCAGGAGCCCCCAAGTGGGAGCCAGGTTATGGTGGAAGAACTCCACCAGTAGAAAATAAATACCAAAAAGTCCTTTGTAAGGAGAGAGAGAGAGAGAGAGAGAGAGAAGAGGGGGATGGATGGAGGGAAACCAGGACTGCACCAGTGAATACACTCAGACATCTACATTTATGGTAAGTGTACACAACTCTACTATGTTCTTCATGTTTCACTGTTGCTGTCATCACATTTGGGTTGATTCCCAAAGCTGAGGAAAGGGTGTAGGCAGTCAAGGAGACTAAGGGCTGGCTAGGATGCCCTGCAAGACTGCAGTGGCAAAGCCTGCCCTGGATTTGGAGAAGATAGGCAGGTGGTAATGTTTGGTGAAAGTGTGAAGAGATGTCTAGGTGACAGCCTCCAATATATCCCTGGTGGGGACTCCTCTGAAGAAAGCTGCAGAGTGTGGGCTGCTCTGGTGGAGTGAGTCCTGACCTCCTTAGGAGGAGGCTTTCCATGTTGCTTGTAACAGAAATGGAAACAGTGTGCTATCCATTTAGAAATTGTTTGTTTGGAGATGGCTTTGCCCTCTGCCCCTGCAGAAAAGCTAACCAGCAACTTATCAGACTTTCTGAATGATGTAGCCCTGTCTATAAATAATCTAAGATGTCTGTTCACATCTAGAGAGTGCAGGATCCTTTCCCCCTTGTTCTGTGGGATAGGGGAGAAGGTGGCAAATGAATGGATTGATTGAGAGCCACACTGGGCACCACTTTGGGCATGAGGGATGGGTTAGTCCAGAGGAAAACCCTGTCAGCATGGAAGATGATGAAGGGCTCCACAGCCATGAGTGCTTGTAGCTCGGAGACCCTTCTGGCTGAAGTGATGGCCAGAAGAAAAGCTGTCTTCCAGGAGAGAAATTTTAACTCTGCTGAAGATTCTGGTTTGAATGGGGACAGGGTGAGCTTTTCCAACACAAAGTTAAGGTCTCAAGCTGGAGTAGGTGCTCTTCTTGGTAGCCTCAAGTTGCTAGCCCCTCTTAGGAATTGTTTGATCAGAGGGTGTGAGAAAAGGGGCTGCTCAGTGGGGAAATGAGCAGATATAGCAGAGGCATGAATTTTAATAGAGGAAAAAGAGAGACCACTGTGTAACAGCTCAGCTAGGTAATCCAGGATGAGAGGGAGGGAGGGCTGTGCTGTATCGGCTCCCTTAGCTTGAATCCAGGTGCATGACCTTTTCCATTTGTCAGCATAAGACTTTCTAGTGCCAGGGCATCTGTCCTAACATATAACATCTAGAATCTGTTTACTGAGGTTGGCAGATTGATCAGTGGTTAGTAAATAAGCCAAGCTGCCAAATTGAGGGTCTGCAATTGGGGATTCATGAATTCGCCTTCCCTTTGGGTCAGGAGGGTTGGGGTCTGAGTGAGATGCCATGGTGGCAGTGGGGACAGGCTGTGCAGCAGTGGGTACCAGTGCTGACGAGGCCAGTCTGAAGCAATAAGAATTGTCCTTGGGTTTTTCCTCCCTTATTTTGAGCAGTACTCTGGTAATGAGAGGTAGTGGAGGAAAGGCATAGACCGATAGATTGACCGGGGAAAGGACAGGGCATCCACTTTCCAGCCATGCAGTGATTCTCCCTGGTGTAGAACTTGCTGAGCTGATGCTTGGTGTGGGAGACAAAGAGGTCGACTTTTGGGGTGCCCCATTTCTGAGTTATTAGGCTGAAGGTTTTTTTTGTCTAGCTGCCACTCATGTGGGTCCAGAAGATTTCTGCTTAAGTGATCTGCCAGACAGTTTAGAGAACCTGGCAGGAATTGTGCTAACAGGTGTAGTTGCATGGCAGAGGCTGTGTGCCAAAGGGTCATGGCCAGCCTACAAAGAGGGTAGGAGTGAGTCCCTCCCTACTTGTTGATATACCACATCACAGTGGTGTTGCCTGTTTTGATTAGGAGAGCCCCTGGGGAGAGAAGGGGCTTGAAAGCTATCAAGGTGTACTGGACAGCTAACATCTCTTTTTGGTTGATGTGCAGATGGATTTGCTGTGGGCTCTATTGGCCCTGTATGCACCTGCCGTCCAGGTATGCACCCCAGGCATAGTCTGATGCATCTGTGGTGAGAGTCTGGGTGGCGGGGGGTGGTGAGAAAGGTAGTCCCTTGTTGCGGGAGCATGCTGCTTCCCACCAAAGAAAATCTTTCCTGAGGCAAGGTATCATGGGTATAAGAGTTTCCAGATCTTGAGAATGTTGACACCAAAGGCTTTTTAGGTACCATTGAAGTTTCCTCATATGCAGTCTGGCATATGGAATGAGTAGAATGCAAGATGCCATGAACCCTAGAGCTTGCAGAATTTTCTTTGCAGATAACTGGGGTCTGGTGGCTAGTTGAGAGATGCAGGCTGTCAGGTAAGTTTGCTTTTCTGGTGTAAGGAATGCCATCTGGGATGCTGTATCCAGGCTTGCTCCTAGGAATATAATCCTTTGGGTGGGTACTAGTTTGGATTTCTTTTCATTGATAGTGTACCCTAGGGAGGTCAGTAGGGACTTTACAAAGGCCAGGTGCTTGAGCAGCTTTTTCTCACTGTCTGTCTGAATTAGGCAGTTGTCTCAATATGGGTATATTTGGATATTCCTTTGTCTGCAAAAGGCTATGGCCGGAGCCAGACATTTTGTAAAAACTCTGGGAGCAGTAGATAAGCCAAAGGGAAGTGGAGAGAACTAAAAGTGCAGAGATCCTACCCTGAAACGTAGGTATTTCCTGCATAATTCCCTGATAGGAATGTGGAGGTAGGCCTCTTTTAGGTCTAGGGTGGCTAGCCAAGCATCCTTGGAGAGCATGGGTAGCAGTTGCTTGAGGGTGAGCATTTTGAATTTTAATATCACCAGGAAGGTGTTTAGAATTGATAGATTGAGGTTGGGGTGCCAGGTGCCCTCTTTTCTGAGTACCAGAAAAAGTCTGGAGTAGAAACCTTGGCCTTTCTGTTCAGCAGGAACATGCTTTATTGCCCTCATAGAGAGCAGGGAAAGGACTTGCTTTCGCGCCTCTGCACACTGGTTTGGAGGTAGATTTGGGAACCCTTTTGGGGTTGGAAGATTGTGGAAAGAAAATTTGTATCCCTGGCACACTATGTTGAGGACCCGGTGGTCACTGGTAATGGTGGCCCAGGTGCTTGCATGAAAGGAGAGTTTTCTTCCTAGGGGTAAGTGAAGGTGGGAAGAGGGAGGGGGTGGTGGAGGAGAGTCATTGTGAGTTCTTACCTGTTTTTTAAGTGGAGGAATTCCACTGTTTTGATCTCTGCATTCCATGTGGCTGCTGTCTGGGGGATCTGCTTCCACAGGGTCTGGGCTGAACTCACCTGGTGGGAGCAGGAAAGGACCAGTGCTTGGAGGAGTAATGCCTACTGAACCTGGGTGGCTGGACCTGTAAGAAATCCTTAACTGTCTGCATAGATTTAGCTTTTTCTTCCATCTTTTTTTAAGACCTTCTCTGCCTTAGTGCCAAATACGTTGTCTTTGTGTAAGGGTGCATCCAACAATTTAGATTTAACATGGTCTGGCAAGGGCTGTTTGTTAAGCCATACATGCCTTCTAAGGACAGAACCGGTGACTGCTGCCCTGCAAGAAGCTTCTAGGGCATCAAAACCACAGTGTAAGGTGTGCTTAGTTACTTGACTTGCAGAATGCATTGACTCTTGTAACTCTTTAGATTCTGCACAAGCAGGAAAGGAAGACACTTTTTGTTTGAGGAGTTCCATGGTATGTTGCTGTAATTTTAGCATATGGAACTGGCAATTTAGTGCTCGGATAGCAACAGTTAGCAGAGGTGTATACTGTTTTTACCCCGTCTGTCTAGTGCTCAGGAATCCCTATCTGAAGGGGTGGGATTCTTAGCAGAGGTTGCTTTAATTCCTTTAGGCCCTTGAGAAATTACCTCAGGGTCAGTAGTAGGATTTTTGAAAATAAATTTGTGTGAGTCAGAGATTCCGTAATACCTATCAGGTTTTCTGGGTGCAGGAGGTAGGGTGTCAGGAGTCAAACTGGATTCCAGGAAAACTTCATCCACAACATCCATTACTGGGGGAATGGCCAGGGGGTCTGTGCTGTGGAAGATCTAAGAATTCCCTGAGTCTGTTTTTAGACTGAGGGTAGTCCTGACATTCTCATTGGAAATGCTCACTTAAGGTATGAAGGGTTTTCCCAAAGTAAAAGTCCTCAGGTGGAGAGGCTGAGGGAATGGAATCCTCTGCATCAGAATCCTCATAAGCAGGAAGGGGTTGCATGACTACATATTCAGATGCATCAGAGTCATCAGACTCCTGTTCAGACAAATGTACTGGGGACAGATCTCTTTTTCTTTTGGAAGGGCTAGTTTGGCTTCCCCTGATAAGCATGATAAGGTCTTCTGCCATTTTAAGTATTTGAGACTGAGGCAAAAAAGCAGGTGCAAGAACCAAAAAGGCAATGAACTCACAAACCTTGGTCACAGGCTCTCCAATAAGTGTAACAGCACCTCTAGTTCAGCAAGTTGTAATCCAAAAAATGAATAATAGATAATAAACCAACTGACAAAATTAACTTCCACAGACTAGCAGCACAACATATAAAGTTGCAGGTTCAACAAAAATTTATTATTCCATGAACGAACGATAAAAAACAGGACCAAAACTCCAAAATCTGACAGCACATAACAAATAAAAAAGGTTTAGCGCTTTCACCCACTCATATAGTGGGCTGCTTCAGAACCTCTTGCTAATGATACAGCTAGCATTTTATTTGAAATAAGGCGCCAGAATTAATGGATACAATCAGTAAAGTTGTATCCTTTGATGAAAAAACACGCCTCTTAAAGCTGTAACCCCCTTAAACCATATATCTAATATATAACCATAATAAAAAAAGTCTCTCTTTTTGATCATAATTCATCCTCCGCTATATATATGAATCTATTACAAAAAAAGAAATATGTTAAAATAATATTGAAAATATGATATATAATGTGTAACCCTAAATCTATAACTTGAATGAAACTTAAATGCGGATGTCACCTATTATTGTTACTATATTGTGTAAGACATCTAACTGAAAAATATGTACTGAAATAACCTAATGTGAAGATTTATACATAAAAATGTATACATATCATATTAGTTCAGAATATAAATAATTATGATAATACTGAAACTAACAAATACTAGCAAAATACTAGCGAGAGTGTATTATATAAACATCATATGCTGTACAATATTGGTATTATGTTTAACATTATGCATTTAAAATTAATTTTTACCTTTATAAAAATAGTTTAAAAAGATTGTTTGAATAGATTGTTTAAAAATGTGGTTCCAAAATGTTCAACACATAAAATTATGATTTTCGATTGGCCACCCCAAATCCTATTATTTGTGAATAGATATAATATACTACCCTACTATACCATAATTAGTGACATTTTCTCCAAAATTGGTTTACATGAAATATATTCATTGAGTCCTGGACGTGTGGTGGCATCTAAAAAGAGTTGCCACCAGACCTCTCTGAAACTCAAAAAGGCTTTGTAATCACCACCAATTAGATCTACCGAGACTGTTTCCAAAATAGCAAATTTGAAATTATGTCTGTCATCCATCTTTTTTATATGTCTATATAGGGCGTTGGTTAAATCTTTCTTCTGAATACTGTAGATGTGATCATATGTACATTGTCTGAGACACCTCTCAGTTTTTCCTATATAGAAACTGGCGCATTCACAACATTTTGCTAAATAAATAAGCATCTTCGTTCTACAATTCCCATGTTTAAATTGTACTGATGTTTTTGTTTCATTCTGAATAATCACTTTCCTATCTTCTAAAATATACTTGCATTGATTGCAAGTTCCACATTTTGATGTATGGGAAAACTTATCTGACCTCCTGTCTCCATTTGCTCTTCCAGAGCCTAGTAAATTCTTTATATTTCTTCCCATTTTATAAATAATTCTGTGTTTGTTCCCCATTATCTCCAATAGCTTGGAATCTTGAGAAATCAGATACCAGAATTTATTAATTATGTAGACTGTCTTGTCTACAGCTGGACTATATAATAATATTAATGATCTTTGATGACAATTTGTCTCATTTCCACATTTGGTACCTAGTTCCATCAAATGTTTGGTTTCAAATCCTGCTCCTAATAATGGTTGATATTTGTTACCCCGTTCTTAAACAACATAATTCCCAATTGCTGATAATGTATTTGATGGATATACTCCCTCCAAAAATAATTTAGTAATGACCTCAATATCCTCAGTCAATATTTTAACATCCAACGTCATACGGGCTGCTCAAATAATTTACCCTTTATATATGTTGTGTTTCATATTGAGTGGATGACAACTTCTGTATTCCAAATAATCATTGGTAAAAGTTTTCTTCCTATGTATTCCAGAATGAAAGGTAGAATCTTGCTTATAAATATAAGTGTCAAGATACGCTATACCTTCAAAATTGTAAGTATAGGTAAATTTAAGGTATTCACTTGTAGTGTTTAAAAATTGCAAAAAAAGTGTCTAATTTTTCTTCACTATCATCCCATAAAATATAAATGTCATCCAGAAATTTTGAATAATGTTTAACACACTTGAAATATTCACTGGGAAAAAGAGAAGAATGTTCCCAATCAAGCATGACCAGGTTGGCAAATATGGGAGCACAAGCTGCTCCCATAGCTACCCCCCTGGTCTGCTTGAAATATTCACCCTCAAAAATTATAAAATTGTTGTCCAAAACAATAGACATCAATTCCATAATGAGGCATGTCTCTTCCCAACTGAAATTAGTAAATTTCATAATGCTATTGCAAAAAGCCTCTAATCTAGCCTGTTTAGTTATGCAGGAAAAAAGGTTGATGACATTTATGGTAACAAATATCAAGCCTTCTTTACATACACCTGTAGGTAACGTACCCAAAAATTCCAATGAATCTTTGACCATATGAGATATTTTGCTGTATATATATATATATATATATATATATATATATATATATATATATATATATATAAAATAGTGACAAATTTTCTTTCTATGAGGGCAATAAAGTATGTTCCTACTGAACAGAAAGGCCAAGGTTTCTACTCCAGACTTTTTCTGGTACTCAGAAAAGAGGGCACCTGGCACCCCATCCTCAATCTATCCATTCTAAACACCTTCCTGGTGATACCAAAATTCAAAATGCTCACCCTCAAGCAACTGCTACCCATGCTCTCCAAGGATGCTTGGCTAGCCACCCTAGACCTAAAGAGGCCTACCTCCACATTCCTATCAGGGAATTATGCAGGAAATACCTACGTTTCAGGGTAGGATCTCTGCACTTTCAGTTCTCTCCACTTCCCTTTGGCTTATTTTCACAAAATGTCTGGCTCCGGCCATTGCCTTTTGCAGACAAAGGAATATCCAAATATACCCATATTGAGACAACTGCCTAATTCAGACAGACAGTGAGAAAAAGCTGCTCAAGCACCTGGCCTTTGTAAAGTCCCTACTGACCTCCCTAGGGTACAATATCAATGAAAAGAAATCCAAACTAGTACCCACCCAAAGGATTATATTCCTAGGAGCAAGCATGGATACAGCATCCCAGATGGCATTCCTTACACCAGAAAAGCAAACTTACCTGTACTATTGCGAACTGCTTCTGCTTTGGGCTCAGTGGCAAGAAAGAGTGGTGTAATGGTGTCGGCTGCCTTACTTTGTACTACTGATGACCAGATGTCAGTCCTGAAGTGACAGCAACTGACGCAGAAATACTAAGCCTCTGGTATTCGTACCAGCCGAGGGCTACCCTGTCAGGGATAACCCAAATATGATGACTGAAACAGAGAAACATGAAGAGCATCTGAGATTTTTACGAAGGGGATGATAACACATTTTTTGGCAGTAAGCTTCAGGCCATGGTTCTGACACCAGTCATTGGTCTCAGAGAGGCCCTATTGTAGAATGTCTGCATCACTTGGGGAGTTGATAATGACTCCTAGCTTGCAATCATCAGTGAACTTGGTCAGCCAGAGTCCTTCTGTGTTGGCCTGGACTTCTGAGAAGTAGATGCCAAACAGGAGATGTGCCAGGGCTGAGCCCTGTGGGACTCCACTCATGACTGGTCGACAGTCTGACTTGGAATCCGCAACTTTCACTCTGTGGGTCCTATCTGTGAGCCAATTTGCAAACCACCTAGTGATGTAAGGATTGATGTCTAGTTTGGTGAGTTTATCAATGATACCTGAGTGGGGAATGGTATCAAAGACCTTGTCTTTCCCATGGACACTGTATTCCTGGCTTTGGACAATGCAGCTTTTGCCTGTGCTGCAGAAATGGTGGGTACCAGGCTTTCTTCTGGTATTGTGATAGGGCCCTGGTGGGGGGGGGTGGATAACGTTGGCACTGAATCTGCCAGCTAGTATGTTGGCTATATCTGTTGGCTCAGTATAGGAGGTGCCATTGTGCAATAACTCAGAGAAAATCTGGGTATTGCCGTGGAGGTTTTTGATATAGCTATAGGAGGCTTTGTGTTTTTTTTTGGTGTCAGCCGCAATTCTGCCTTCATAGTTGGCTTTAGAGGATTTGATAAGGGATCTCAGCTTTTTGTTGAGATTGATAAGGGAGGTTTTCCAGTCTTGTGAGTTCATTTTTTTCTGCAACAGTTTCTTCTTTCTGTTGTAGATTTTATTGATGGCTGGGGACCACCAGATTGGCCTCCTTTTTTTGGAGGAGAGTGTCTTAGCTCTATTTGGTATGGCAAGTCCCATGCATTTGTGTACGTGCTCATACAGTGCAGTGGTGTACAATTTGGTGGCCATGCAGCTATTTTCCATTGACATGGGTGCTGAGAAGTTAGCCACCTCTGTTTTTTGGAGCCCAAAGTTGGCTTTAGAGAAGTTTTTCAGGTTGGTCACCTTAGTGGGGGTTGTAGGTGAGATGGAGATTTCCATGGTGATCAGTTTATGGTTGGATTTAATCAGGGAGGAATTGACTATAGGTGTGGAGCAATGGTCTCCCATGTTGGTGATAACCAGTTCAAGGATGCTGCTTCCTCTAGTGGGGGTCAGAATGAGCTGGTCCAAGGCATTGGCACTGATAAATTCCAGAAAACATTGGGCCTGTACATTGGTGCTTGAATAGCTTTCCCAATTGATGGAAGGGTAGTTGAAGTCACCCAGTATGAGAATATTGGGTTGGACTATGATAGATTCCAGGGTGCTTAGGAACTTGGAGTGAGAGTCTAGGGACATGCTTGGGGTTCTGTAGCAGGCTATGACTTGTATCGCCATCTTACCCAGTGTTAGTTGTACCTGAAGTTTCTCGGATGCATTATGTCAGGCTACCAGTCTAGAGGTGTGCGTATCCTTTAAGAATATGGAGACACCCCAGTCTTTGGGGCTTCCAGCCATACTCTGGGGCTGAAAGGTATGGAATGAGTTGTAGCCTGGGAGCAGAAGGGTGCTTTATGCCTCTTTAAACCAGGTCTCTGTTACAGCACAGATGTGGATATTCTCCATTTTGAGGAGCGCTTCGAGTGAGTGCATTTTGAGATTTAGACTTCATGACCCTCAGATTGCATTTATTTGTAGCTGTTACAGTGGAACTTTGGTCTTTGGAACACTGCCAAAAAAAACCCACTATAGGGGTGGCAAGAGCATTAGCCTGTACCTGGAATCCCAAGGGTGACAGATGCAGGCCATCTCTGGCAAAGCATCAAGGTCTGTTGATAACGTCATCCCAGGCAGACAGATACTGGATCCCCTTAGAATGACACCAGAACCTAAGCCAATTGTTGAAGTCAATCATTTTATGCTTGTACTGTGGTATCAGTCTGGGTGATGGTAGAATACTGCTCAAGGCTAGGGTCATACCTGCCTGGGCCACATAATCTCGCAGTTCCATCACATCTCTTTTCATGTAGTCCAGTAAGGTATGTCTCGGGTCATTCACACCCACATGGACAATGACTGAGTAATATTTGTACTTGTTGTGGAATGACCTGAGTGCATGTGTTATGTGGCAGATCCTGGCACCTGATAGACAACTGACTGTCACCTTCTCCTTGTTCAACCTAGTGAATGGGACATCAGTGTGCCTCACAATTGAGTCTCCTATGATTAGAACATTGGGCAAAGTGTTTTGCCTTTAGGGCTTAGTTTGAGGGGCACACTGTGGTGGTGAGCTATGTATTCTGGGGTTGGTGTTGTGTTGTGGGGGTCGAGTGGGTTTCTTTCTCAGGGGTCTCTGTTGTTTGGGTACATTTTTATTGAGAGCCTCCATGAAGGTGGGTGTATGGTTTGTGTTTCTATGTGTGGGTTGTGATGGTTGGTGTTTTGGGGGGCTGTGTGTACTATGTAATGAGTTGCAGGTGTTGACCTTCTCCTCTTGACCAGCTAGTCCGGTCTTGACCAGCTAGTCTGGTCATGGTTGGAGCATGCACTGCTTCCAGTTTGGTGATATAAGTGCATCTCTCACATGCATGAGTGTTGGGAGCCAAGAGAAGAGGGTTGTCTGTGTACATTAAGACAGTTGCCACACTGTCTCAGAATGCCCAAGTGCACCAGGTTAGCAGAAGAAAGCACAGGAAATTGCCCTACAATCATACCAGGAGGGGTGGTCATAACTAATAAGTACTGATGCTGTTACTGCATAGGAACAGCTAGTGCTGATAGCACCTAAGTGTGCTACAATAAATGCTACAAAAGCCTGTTAAAGTGCTAGCCAATTAAGCTAATTGAAATGTAAGAAGTAAAAGAACAAGCATGTTCTAAGCTTGTCCTATATTATACATGCTAGTGTCCTATATTATATTTGCTAGTGTACATTTAAAAAAATGTATTTTGTGCAATATAACATGCTACATTTGTTTTATCTGGTATAGTTATCATGTCTAATGATTATATAATTAAATGTCTTTTTTTTTTTGCAGAAAGCCCAGCTGTCTAATCTGGCTAAATGGATCTTTTGCTTGTCTGTCATTTCAGAACTTTTGCAGTACTGAAATGTTTACCATTCAGAAAGGCACACTGTCTGGGGCTGGTGGGGAAGGGACTACATTTATGTGAGAGAGGGGCTACATTTGGGATGTTGACATACAATTCCTAAAATCGTGGTTATGCTCCCACATATTCAATCTTAATTACATAAGTAGCTGTGTAAAGAAGCTATTATCATGGCTTTTCTTGGAACGGATGCATCTTATCAGGCAGGCCAATAATTTGGGCATCTTATTACAGTCTTCATCTGTCTGTATGACATCATTATAGCTAGATTACAACAATCTAATTGTCCTCATAGTCAATGTATAACTTCAGAGTTCAGAGGCAGATGGACCTAAAGTTAGTCTATATATTTTACTCTTGTTTAGGACTAACTGTGGATAATTTGCATAGTTAGGATGTTTCCATTTCACAGTAAGTACATTATAGGCAGCTGCAATGTGCTCAGCCCCAGGTACCTCTGGTGGGATAGTCTTATGCATATTAGCAGATGCTAAATGTTGGAGACCAATTATTGATGGTATCTGACATGTTGCCTGGTGTAGGTGAGTACATAGTCATGTGGGACATTGTTTAGTGTTCATATATGTAGCTTAACAACATAGCTCACCACTGTCCCTGACTTTACAAAATGTTCTTGATTTTGCTACATTTTTGCCTTGTGCCTCATCATTTTTTTTTCTGGAAAATTACTGAGGATTACAGATGGTCAGTAAAACCAGACATTAGAGTTTCATACTTCTAAATGTTCAGAAATGCATGTTAATGCAAAACCTGTTACTCTATTAACTTTTTAAAGTTAATTAACATAACATTTAAAATTGTGAATGATTTGGGGCCTTTGTCCCCCTATTATTTTAGCTTTGTTCAAAGTTTTTGATTAAAGAAGTTGACAGGTATGGCTAGCAGGAATAGAGTTAGCAGCTGTGTTATATGACTAAGAGTTTAAGTTAAATAATAGGGCATTAACTCAGTCTAATCTTCATATGTCCATCTACTAATACTTCAGAAAGGACACGAGTGTTAACCCTAATAATTGTCTGAATAATTTAATGGCATATCCTTGTTTATGATATGCAGACCTTACCTCTCTTGTATTGTTTTCTCTTATGTATAGATTATTTTTCCAGGATCCAGTTCCCATTCATGCTTAGTTTTTATACTATATACACTTTCTGGTTCCAGTATCATATATAATAACTAGACAGATGTAAATGGGCTCCTTCCAGTAGTCAGAGGCCCAGTGTTTGATTCCTTCCACCTCTGTTTGCCTACAGTATGATTTTGAACAAGTCACTTACCCAGGCAGTGCTCTCAGATTGCTCCTGAAAAGGTACACTTATGTTTAAGGGTTAACTTGATTAACAAATGTAGAACACAAAAAAAGAGAATTAGGAAACTTACCTGCTAATTGTCAATTTTCAGACTTTCTTCTATAACACCTGAAATGATAATTCCATCAAAATTTGTTTGCAACATACAAATCCTGCTAAAACAAAATGCATGGGAAATATGCTTACTAAATATGTATGAACTCATATTCATTTTTTATTCACATGTGTTTACTTGGAAAGTTCGACTGGATAATTTTATTTGATTTTTAGAGGAAGCCAGTGGAGGAAAGCTCTGCAAATAAAAGAACAGAAAATACATACACATAGGTGAAAATTGACATCATATTACACTATGCTGTAAATACATATATTAATACGTATTTTAATACATATATACCATCATTAAATCAAGATAAATACAATATCATGTAGCACTGAAACACGCTGACATGTTATAAGTGTGAGAGTTTATTACTCACTCATAAAGCAAGTGTCAGAGGAAGTCAGGGGAGAGTGAGAAAAAGTATTTGTTAGAGGTAATAAGTGGGGTAGATATGGGAGACAGGAAAAATAAAAAGTAAAAGCAAGGCTAACAGTAAGGGAAACAAAAGTAAGAGAAATAAAAACAAGGAAATAAAGATATATGGCATATATAGGTATTAGAGGAGGAGCTAAAATTTTAGCCAGGATAGCAGCAAGTGCAAAGCCAGGAGTGAGACAGGAATTATTATAGTTGCAGCTTTAATTAATAAATATTACGTACTGCCCTGATTGGTTTGGGGATCGTATTCCAGACTTTTGCTACACAGTGTGAGTACTGACTTTGACTGCAGTTTCTGTCAAGCAGATTTTTGTCAGAAGATCGAAGGTGACAAGTTGGGAGGTAGTGGTGGAGAATTGTACTTGGAGCTGTGAAGGAAGTGGATTAAATATAATTTTCTGCATTAAAAGAAGTTGGGTATAATTTTGTTGGTTGGATAATTCCAGCTAATTTACAGTTTTCAATGCAGAACAATTGTGTATTCTGTGTCTTGTGCGAGCTACAGTTCTAGCTACCTTGAAACAATGTTCTAGTTTAGGTTTTTGGGTGACTTGGAGACTAGATGGGAGAGCCATATAATAGCGATGGGCTTATGTATGTAGTTGCAAGAGTGACTCTGGCGGATGCAGTTAAGGACTTTTTTGGCTCTATATAGCCATAAAATGACGTTAAATGCCTGACAAGTACTCAGCAAAACCGGATTTCCTGAAGGAGAGACCCCGCATTCTTAAGTATCTGACAAATACTTCACAAGTGGCAACATCCAGTTGGGAAGTAAAGTGTTCCAAGTCCCTGTCTGCCCACCTTCCTAAATAAGATAGCAGACGAGAAACTCGTAACCACGTCTCAGCAGGTCAACCACGCCTACAGAGCATTTATAGACAGAAGTTAAATCACGCCCCGTTGTCAGTTTCTACTCCATCCTTCTTGACCACGCCCTGAAGTACCTGAGCACGCCTCTTTGGTAGAAACACTTTCTGCTAGTGGGTGGATGGAGGACGCGCCCCGGGGTGACGTATAGACCGCCTTCGGCGGAGCTGACACTGGAGGAAGACTGCATCGCTGCAGATAGCGAGGCGGCAGTACTAACCAGCAGGAGTATTACTGCTCTGGGCACGATCAACAGCACGGGGCAGGTAAGCAGTGTGAATGGCTGGCATTTGGGACAGCACGAAGTGAACTGCATCACCAGCAGGGCAAACAACACATCATCCACCAGCCTTGTGCAAACACCTAAAGCTGGTGCAGGAATTGTTTGGGCGGAGGCAAGCAAGTAGGTTGTTATCTGCTAGTCTGCATCGCTCCTAGTATGCCATTGCCGGGTCTGTTGCATTTTTGCCACACCAAACAGTGAGGAAGCTCCCTCTTCTCCATGATGGGTCGCTCCCCTTTCTTGTACATTATAACCTCTCACTGTGTATCACTGCTTGCACTGAAACTTCTTCCTCGAGTGGGGGTTGCATTCGTTGCCCGGCAGTAGATCACTTTGGGGTCTGAATTACGTTGTCAATGCTGCGATGCATTATTGCCCGATGGTGGTGCATTGTTGCCTAGCTGTGGTACTGCAGTTTCATTTCAAAAACATGATTCTAATTGTTAGTGTATGATAAGTAAACTGTGTATGGACAAGCGAAAAGGTGCTCCCACCCCCGTAACCTGCAAATGCATGATATGTATTAGTGTGGACAGGGGACTTCAGCTGCAGAAGAGAAAGTGGACGTGTAGACTACAATGTACCTTAGGCTGTGGGGGTTGCAACATCTAGAGAAGTGTGCGAATGCCAGCCTTGTGGTATTCCAGTTCGGTACATTTGAGCTACAGCCGCTTTGCAAGCTTGCCTGGGCATTTTGCTGCATTTCTGTAGGGACTCTAAAAATAAATAAAAAAGGGTTTGCAAAATTCGTGTTTCAGATAATTGTAAGCTGCATGTTGCAATACTCTTGCTACTTATTTGTGTGTTGCTGGTATACTTTAGAATATTGAGAAGTCCGTGAAAGTGTAGCAGTTTGCACACATATTCAAGCTATGTGTGTGTGTTAATGTACATCGACATGTTACTGGTGTATGCGGTGTATAGGCATGCATTTTGTTGCTCCCATTAGGGTTAACACCTTTTTGAAGCCTAAATTGAGACGTTTACTACTGAAACATGTTTTGCAACATAGTTGCACAAAGTGTCAGGTGGTGCAAAGTATTTTATCTAAAACATTAGATAAAAACTGTTATCAGTTCTTGTAGTTGCTGTATTATACCATTCAGCTGCAGTAGCATCTTCTGTAGCATTAACAGAGTAGTACGTGTGCCATTTTCATTTGTGTGTATGCACTAAATCTGTGTGGTAATATATGTGTGTTTTGTATTTATATATGCACATTCGTAAATACAGAATTTGCATATATATATATATATATATATATATATATATGTGTGGATATATTTCTGTGTGTGTGTGTGTATATATATATATATATATATATATATATGTATATATAATGCATATGTGTTAACGAAACATTGGCGTTTGCAGCCATTTATTGCTTGTCTGCTAGGTGTTGTAAGGAGTACACTGAAATAGTCCAAAGTAGGGAAAAGGGAATGTTAGGGCAACATAGCCACTATGTCACTAAACACAGCTTTCATATTTTAGTGTTATGATCATGCATCCTAAATTTAGAAGTTGTTGGATGGAGACTGCAGGATGTAGTGACATAACCCTTACTGTGCTTAGCAATGAGTGAGTGAGTTTGTAGAATTGTGTGTGTGTGTTTTGAAGTAGTGTATGTCAGTGAATGGAGAGTGCAGGGTACAGAGAAAAGCGATTAATATGTTTAGCACTAATGGTGAATGTTGTGCTTCCCTTAACATGTATTTTCCTATCCTTGGCTGTTTAGTACTTCTGTGATTCATGAAATATTTAGCAGTAGAAGTTTAACTACTTTCAGCATAATTTCTGTACTTCCTTCTTTTTTATAGATAATGTTTTCTTTATTTTTTTGGAATGTTATGTATGGTTGTAGTATTGCTGTGCCAGTGTTGTCTGTTGAACAGTGTCATGAGCTGCTCCCTGTACAGTGTTGGATTCCTCCCATCTCCATTTGCCTACTGTGTGACCATGAGTAAGTTATTTAGTCAAACAGTACTTCCAGGTGCAATGGAATGGCTGCATTCAGTGGGTTTCCCCATGTGAACAAATAGGTAGAATTAAAAAAAGAAAATGTGGTACAAGGAAGCTGTTCTGCAAATGTTCATTGACAAGGTGTGATACTAGAAAGATGCAATATTTATATAAGGTAATTCCCCTTGTATAAAGTGGGGGAGGGGCCAAGTAACACACTTGGCATCCTTTGTACTACTGCTAAATTTTTTTTAAAATTAATGACGTTTTTCCAGAAGTGTTATGCATGTGGTTTCAAACCACATTCTAGAACATTTATGTGGGCAGCCTTTTATCAACAGGATCTCTGGTCTCACTGCTTTTCCAGTGGTGTAGATGGCCCCAAGTTGCCACAGGATGCAATGTACAGTACAGCAAACTATGATAAATGTATTAGAAGGCGCTGGAGTGCTAGTTTGCAGGTATAATGTACTGTTTTGTGTTGTGCACACTCAGTATTCAGTTCATGTAGTACTTGTTATTGTAACAATGTAGTGTAGTAATGTGAGGGCAGTAGAGAGTATCTTTGGATGAATACAACATATTGTGGTAGAGAAGTATGAAATGTTTGCGTTTCAAGGTCTTGATCTAGAGCATGGATTGCATTTCAAGCTCTCAATGTAGAATATGTATGTCATATGCTAGTTTAGAATAAGCTATTTTAGAAAACTTGCTCACAAAGTTTTTCAAATGCATTTTTCCAAAGTTTTAAGAAAAGTTTACATTCAAAAATGTGATCTTCTCTTTTCATAAAGATCTGAAACTTGCTTGTTATAAAATGTACAGTCAAGTTATTCAGAGTGCTTACAATTTTCACTGTTATTACAGCCTTAATTTCAAATAAATTTGGGGATGTTTGCTTTTTTACTTCCCTTCCTTAGTATGGATGGGAAACAAAATTGAATTCCCTCAATATGTCTCATGGTTCACTTGGACAAAGTCCCATGAAAGATATGAGTATACATAAATAATATATTGTGTAGAGTCATATAATGGTGCACAATATATTGGTAGTATAGACACTATTTTTTTTTACCTTGTAACTGCAAAGTTCTCAAGTTTATATTGTTTTAACACCTCTACAAACAATGTAAGTTCCCGAGTGCCAGCCTACATTGATGCCAACCTTAGGTATTCTGAGAATTTCAAGACACATCATTTTCAAGTAAAATTCTTTTAGAAACAGAATGTATAACATCTGCTTGTATTAATCTGAATGTGTAATAGTACAAAAAAATCTTAGTTAAAGCAATGATGACATTAGCAGGTTTGTGGCATCGGTTCTTTGTTAAATTTGTCAATAACTTAAGTAATTTATTAGTGTGTTGTTTTTGGTGCAGTGAAATGAGTCTGCATTTTAGTATGCACATCTGACTGCCAACTTGCATGGTTTACTTATATCATTCGGCACTGCCAGTAATCTGACAGAGCTGTGATGGTCAGCAGCTGCACAGACACTCATTGTGGAAACAATCCTAGCTCCTTTTATGAGCACCTTCACTGCTAATTGCATTATCTAAGAAAAGAATGGGTTTCCTGTGTACAAAAAATAGCTCTAGGGGTTGAACTCCTGCTTATTTTTATGGATTATTAAAAGTCACTTTCATTTCTCCTAAATTCTTATGTACATCAAACTTGTAATAAACATCACATGATTTATACTTATAGACATTTGATTTGTAACAAATATACAGATCTTGAATCAGGCCACATTGCATAAGAGGCATGCATTAAGAGATGGAAAGCCTGACTTTAGCATGAAATTTGGTCATCCACTCAGTATACAGTGGGGCTCCAATGTGTATGTCTGCATGCATGTGCATGCCCACTTTTGTATACACCAAGGTTACACATTAAAGAGGTTGGGGACTGATTTTACTTATAATATATATTTCTCTGGGGTTTAACTCACTTCTGTTAAACTCTGGATGATATTATCTCTTCAAAATGTGCTTGTGGGTATTTGTGTGCATTGTGTATGCAGTGGAAATACCTGTTTTTGTTTCATACGGCTGCATGGTTACTTGTGTACACTTACCTTAAAATTGCCGTTTTTTTTTTTTTTGTGGAAGTGATTCTTTCTGGCCGTCATTATATTTTTTCTTCCATACCAGCCTTTAGAAGCTCTTAGTCCTTTACTGAATAACAGTGTTAGTTTTCAAAGTTATACATTTACTATCACTGTTTGATTTTTATACCTTAAATGACTATTTCTTTAACTATGCAGCAAATCAACACATTTTCTTTGAAAAGTATTTAGCAGAATCCTATAGTATTTGAGTTATCATAACAGATGTTCACAACAAATTATAAAATGCTGTAACTAGTACCATAGTTTAGACTGATGAATCAGGCAGAAGCTAGACATTCATAGCAAATAATAATCGACACTCGTTCTTAGTCTGTCTATTGGTCACTTGTTTCCATAGTGACCAGATGAGCCATAGATCTTGCTTAAAATAGCATGCTTTTTCTAAATCTTCACTGTAACTGCCATATATTTGTCAGATACCTTCTTTCTAATCTGCTGTTTTTGATGCATTTTTACTGTGAAGAAGGCAATGCTGCCTTTGATGCCACCACTCTCTGTGCAAAGCAATGCTTTCTTATGTTGCTTCAGATCATTCTCATTTATTCTGTCTTTCTTGAATGTGTGTCTTAGCTTCTTATACTTTCTTTGAAGTACCTGAAAGTTTGTTATATCTTCTTTCTCCCTGTTCATGTCAACACTGTATACCCCAGCTGTTATAGTTTCATGGTTAAACTGATGAGTTGTGGATATGGTATATCCTGCAGATGTAGTCTGATTTCATAAACTCTGTCATTCTGATTAAATCCCTTAACCAGATCGGTATTCCTTGCTCTTCCTAAAAAACAGATAGTCAAGTCTGCTAGGCCTCTTAGAGCAGCATAAAGGAAAATATGTCTTTATCCTGTCCATTTCTACATTGTTTACAACACAGCCCTGTACAGTTTAGGTTCTTATTATAGCAACTAAAATTTTATTTTGCTAACATTTTAGAATGTTATACTAACAGTTTTCAGTCTAATACTGTCTGATCAATTCACTCAGTTACAAGGACTGCAGTTTCAGACACTGTGGTGAATCCCCTATCATTTTTTTGTTTTGTAGTGCATTTAAGGAAACTTAATAAGAATCAGTAAAAACGACAGTGGATTAAAGTAAACTAAGTGAAACTTGTACAAGTACTGACCATAAGAACAAACAATGCAGTGACAGTGTTGAGGTCCAACGTGAGGGATTTCATATGCATCCGTCCTTTACTTTGTGCATAGGCCACTTAGGTTCCAGTATTTTATTCGATTTCCTGAAAACGTGAAAATCCATGGCAGTATGCTTAAGTTATGTGGCGTAAGTAACTCCCTGACCTCTTGCCATTAGGTGTGGTTGTTATTCCTTTGTACAGCCCATTACATTTAATTTCCTGGATATGTTACTGTGCTGTAACAAATGCCATAGACCTCATTCAATTTGTTTTGGTTGTTACCTCATTGCTTATATCAGTGGCTGTCATTCCTTATGCTTGCTTTTTTTTCTGAAGCTAAGCTGTCTCACTTTTGAGCCATTCTTTGACTTTAATGTAGGCATATTTGCATAATGCCGAGAGGTGTACATTTTTTTTCTACCACCTGCACAAAGCTACCTCGAAAAATCTCAAAGCTGCTTTTTCCCTAGTAATGAACTACATACTGTCCCCACTTGAGGCCACTCTCTGTGTGATAGATTTAATTTCCTCTCACTTTATTCATGCAGACGTTCTCCAAATTTCTGTCCAGGGTCCTACCCCCATCTTGCTTGTCTTCTGGGTTATTCTTATTGATTTACATTTTGTGCAGCCATATATGCTGCCTTGCTAAATTTTAGGGCAGATGTTTCTATTTCCTGAGTCTTCATATTCTCCTTTTGATAGCCATGTATTACGTTTATAGGTTGTTACTAACCCAATGACCACTAAGGCCCTTTCAAGCCTAGCCATGCACCCCAAACCACATGGGTCCCAAATATCATAGGATGCATGTTAGTAAGCAGGTAGCTGAGGATTTGTAAGGAGATGTTAGGTAGGATAATACCATTCTTATTGATGGCCTCTGTCCATAAGAGGCATGGGGTCAGACGAGGGGTAAATTTATGATTTCCCAGCCAGTTGTCAATGTTTTGTTTGAATAGGGACAAGGATGAACTCTGTTCTACATGACTGAAGAGTCAATTCTATAGTGCGGGGATCTTTTGGAACACATATCTGTCTCTCCAGCACATTCTGTTTATGTCACAAGTGAAGTTCAGCTCCCTGGAGGCAGTGTTTTTGGTGCTGTTTTTTGTGCATATGCAACAGATCCATCAGGGCTGGGGCTGAGGAAGCCATATAAGTCATGCGAAGATCTGCTGTCAGCAGTCTGTAGGAGACTGAATAAAGAGACATCACCTTTAGGCAATCAGTGTAGGATAGGTTACATATGCCCATAATTCTCTTGGTGAGAAACCTTTGTGGGCGTTCCAACTGTTGCCAAGGGTTGTATTATATTCAATGATAAGGTCTGATAAGGGCCGACTAGAGTGGTACTATAACTTCTTTAGACCTGGATGCTATACCCTTATGTATATGTTGTGTAAAATTAAATTATTTTCTTATTATCTTAGCTATATGTTGGTCAACGGCTAGATTACTGTGTATATATGATCCCATATTCCTTACTTCTGAGTCAGTTCTTAGGGCCGCTTTATCAATGGAGTAATTAACTTGGGTTGACGGTTTCTCAAAGGGCATTATAATGCATTTTGACACTGAGTTTTAAGGCATGGCTTTGGCACCAGTCATTTGTATGTGTTAAACCCACTTGTGAGATGTTTGTGTCTTGGGGTGGAGTCTGTAATAGCTCCCAATTTACAGTCATCTGCAGACTTGGTGAGCCAGAGGCTTTTAACTTTAGCCTTGACTTCCAAGAAGTAAATGTCAATCAGGAGCAGGCTCAGCACAGAACCCTGAGGTACTCCACTGGTGACTGGTCTCTTGGTGGAGGTGGTCTTAATGAACCTGACTTCAACCAGACTTGTGAGCCAGACAGTAATCCAGCAAGTTATGAAAGGATTTCCACCTAGCTCAGACAGCTTGTCAGCAATACCCAAGTTGGGTATTGTATCAAATTCCTTAGCCAGGTCAAGATACACAGTATGCACTGTTTTACCCTTGTCCATTGCCTTGGTGACCCCCTTAAAGAAGTCTACTATGTTAAGAAGGCATGAACTTCCATTAATAAAGCTGAATTTGTATGGGTTCGGTGTCCATGGGTTCCTAGTTTCCATGATAATTCGTTCCATGGTTTTGCATATTAGGCTTGTTAGACTGATGGATCTGTAATTCCCTCGGTCAGTTGATGGTCCTCCCTTGTGGAGGGGAATGACTGTTGCACTCCACCATTTGTTTGTAACATAGCTTGTTTCAAGGCTGTAGTTGAAGAGTGTGAAGTAGTCCTGATAAGTTGTATTTTAGACTTTTCAGTAGGTAACCAGGAAGTAGGGGGGGGGGTGAAGTTTGAGCTAAATTTATCAATCAGTAGATTTGCTATGTCCCCCGATTAATATAGACGGTACTGTTTAGCACCAGTTCAGCACACTGTTTGTGTGTTACCTCTAAGGTTAGTACCAGATAACTCTAGCACAGTACGCAAATCTGGTTGTGAGCTCAGCAAATAATTTTGTCACACACAATGAACCACAGGTGAGAGTAATTATTTGCATGCAACATCCATCCCTATAGTTTAACACAATGGCTTCTGAGCAATATTTAACATTTTTCTCAACTGCTTATTGATTTGCTATGTATCATTTATACTGTTTTTGTCTGTGATGTTCTAAATTAATTTAGTATTTTATAGTATTTATTTCTATATTAAGTGTTGAGTGTGTCTCCCCTGGGTTCCCTCTACAAGTATGCTACATCCATTAGTGGCTATTTGGGATAGCAACTTTTATAAAAAAAATAATTTCATCAGTACCCAATTCCATATTTCCTATCTCTGCTGCATTGACACACTGTACCTCTGGGTCCTTACTCTGTCATCTCTGCTGCACTGTAATGACACTCTGCATTCCTGGGGTCTGTGTGCATCATCCCTGTTTCACTGTAATAACACTGTGCATTCCTGAGGCCTAGTTCCATCATCCCTGCTGCACTGTAATGACACTGTTCATTCCTGGCGCCTGACTCCATCATCCCTACTGCACTGTAATGACACTGTGCATTCCCGAGGCCTATCTTCATCATCCCTGCTTGTAATGTAGTGATATACTGCACTTCTGGGATCTTGCCCAATCTTCCTTGCTTGATGTGAAGTGATATACTGCACTCCTGGGACCTGATTCCATCCTCCCTGCTTTTAGTACAATGATACTCTGCACTTTTGGGGCATGGCTCCATTATCCCTGTCTGAAAATGCCCCTTTTCAGGGACAGACCAGGAGCATTACCTGGTGAAGTGGTTTGTTCAGAGTCACTCTGTAGACAAGTAATGGCTGAGGATTTCAAATTCTGCACTATAGCCGTGCTCATCCACACTAAGTGCCAGTTAAACTCTGTTTCAGCCCCAAATAGTGCATTTCACACCCATGTGCCTGCAAAAATCTAAATATAAAAATGTATTCATAGATAAAATATTAACATTAAATCTTTACTTATCTGTACTGACCCCATGTTCATACATCTGTGAGGTATTCAGCATCTCCATGGTCTAAGCTGTTTGATAATAGCACAGTCTGTTTCTGACATAACAAACAGCCCTTCATTTTAATTTTAAGTGTTTCATAAAACAGAATTTATAGCTGTTTTCTTTCATTTCCAAAGCAGTCAGTAAAGCTGGCTTCAACTTCACAACATGCTTCCACTAATTTTCACACCAAGTAGTGTTTTTTGGTCCATTAAAACACTATTTTGTTTATTATTTGTTTTGAACCATTTCACTTTTTAAGAAAGTATTGTAGTGCATTGTTGAATTACACATCATTAAAAGCTCATGCATAATAAGTTATTAGACAGTGTAGGAGCACAAAACTAATAAAAAATTAGTGCAATTAGGAAATTCCATTATGTTGTAGTGCTGTAAGCCCACATATTGTACAAGGGCCTTCAGTGTACTGCTGGGTTTGTAATTAGCAAGGTTCAGGGAACCTCATTACACTATGTTTCTATGCATACAAAATGTAAGTTTTGCTTGTAAAGTAAAGTAATTATTAACCAACTCAAAGATAAATCGTCTATAGTATCAACTTGCTAATGAAAGTAACTTTCTAGTGGCATCAAGCAGAACAGCATATAATTGCTAAAATAGAACAAATTATAATATCCTGAGGTATGTAATGCAATATCTTACACTATTTTAGAATTACAGAATGTGGCTGTAAGCCAACTGCATAACTGTTAGGCATTAGAAAAGCTTGTAATTATAGTATTACAGGAGCAATGGAAAGACTGTGAGGCAGGACTTTGTTTACTATAGAAAAAAGCTGATTTATTGATAAATTGGATATATATATTTATACACCAGTTTAGACATACATACAGGTATATTGTCTGCCCTCCATGTTTCAGTCATAAAAATTAAAGATGCTTATGTGGAAAATCAGTTTTTCAAAATGTCTAAGAATAAAAGACTAGCAAGCTCTTGTATGATCTTTAAAAATGCTAACACAGTGCTATCAGGACACTTTTTGCACCATGCATAAATACTTAGTACTAAACATGTTGCTGCAAATAAATGTGAATAATAAATTCTGTGAAATCTTTCATGCTGGCTGTTTGTTTAGGCTGTTTATTTAAATAGGACTTCAAAATCTGTTTGAGGACCTTATCTCAGACTCTGTCTAACATTTATGGACATGATGGTGGACCTCCCCATCTGTGCTTCCTTTGTGCTCCGTGTAATGTAGCAGGACTTGGGATTGCAGTAAGTGTGACTGTAAGTAAAACCTCCTACCCACAAAGACTATGTCTTGCATGTATGAGGATCTACAATGTATGCTAAACAGAGGTACCTGATCCATACATAGCACAAAACACTCACAGAAAGCATTTTGTGTATGTGTTTATATATACATATGTGGGTGTGTGTGTGTATGTCTGTGTGTGTGTGTGTGTGTGTGTGTGTGTGTGTGTGTGTGTGTGTGTGTGTGTGTGTGTGCTTATGTATGTCTAGTAATATAATATTGTCATTGTAAATTAGTGAATGCTTAAAGTGATTTGCTGATGTTTTTAAACATACTATAGCACTACAGCATACAGTACATAAACTCCCGAACAGCACTTTCCCCTATCAGGGAACGTTTTGGCCATCCCATTCCTATACAAAATTAGTTTTAAAATCTGCATTTTCTTTGCACTGATATCACTGAGGAAAAGCAAGGAAGTTTAACTTCAGTAAGGTAGGCATAAGCAAAGTGTCTGTTGCAGCCATAGACTTTAATGGGCGCACCATGGCATATACACAAAGGTGTCCCATTGAAGTGCATGGATGTTGCTCATGTAACCCAATGGTAATGTTACAACTAGAAAAGCTATATTTTAGGGGCCCTGGTTTAATAAAAAGTTTACAAAACTTTTTATTAAAAAAAACAACCCTAAAAAGTAAGGAAGGGCAAGCTGGGAAATGCATTGACTCATCAAATATCATGATGTTTATCGAAACATTGGTAAATCACGTTAAGTAGCCTTCTAGGTACATGCCTGTGTTATTAGCTATGTAACAGTTAGTATTACTGCCCCACTGTGCATTACTCAATTTGTCGACCCTTACCCTATTTCTTTCTTACTAGATTGTGCCATTTCTTTTTATTTTATTGTTTTGTGTATTACTTGGTTACATAGTACCTATGCTGTCTCTTTGGGGATGTGAAGTCACAGATATCTCACTTGTCTCTGCCTCCTTTTTATGGGAGTGTTTTCTTACCAACCTCAAACACCATGAGTGAGATTCAAAAAGATTGCGAGTGCAGTCATGGCCAGCCCGATGCTGCTTACCTCATTTGTGGAACAAGGTCCTATGCATATTAACAGTGAATATATGGGGGGAATAGTGCAACAACTGCAGCTCATTAAATGCCCTGTTCACTGCTGTGGCAACAGTTCACTGTACTGCATTGTGGCCACAGAGAATGGGAGGTAAAAGCAATACTCATTTGTAGCGTACTTCTTGATGAAAAGCTGCAGAATCCCACTCGCATAGTAGTGGTAAGAAGGAAAACGTATGTGGCAGTCTTAATGGGCCATGAAACAGGTGAACTGATCTACTTTTTGACCAAATAATGTTTGGAAATGAGAATATAGGAAAGTCACGAAAAGGTGGAAGCAAACCACGGATAGAACATAGTGTGGAAAAAAATAAGGAATGAACAGGATGGTGGGAGAGAGGGAATTTTTATTTTTATTTTGGGTAAGGTGGTCATTTTATATTTATGAAGAGAAGGTACACAGGGAAGGGTAATAAGGGAAGTAAGAGGAAGAGGGTCAAACACAGAAGGCAAACAAAGTTGACAGGGGAAGTGCTGACACAATGAGGGAGGATGAACACAGTGAAGAAGATGTTACATACGCACACACACACACACACACACACACACACACACACACACACACAGGAAAGGTAATGGTAATGGGGAGGTTTGGAAACAGTGATGGGCACAGACACAAAAGGGAAAGGAACAACAGGATGGGGTGGGCAGCTGCAGCCTTTGCCATCTTTGACCTAGTGCAAGCTTAGTCATGACCGTGGTCTCTCTCACCACTGGGCCAAGTTGCCAGATGAAGACCTCTAACTGGCTGATTCAGACATTAAGCTGCCTGTCAGAAAGGCCCCAGACTATTTCCTCTAGCTGCCACCAGATGACAAACATGTCACCTCCGCTATCACTGCTACCTGCAAGTGCTGTAGCATTACATTGCTCAGCAGGACTGGTGGCAGTGACCCCTGCAGGTGCTGTCAGATGTGTAGAGGTGACAACTAGGGACACTGATGGTTATGGTATTGCTGATGGTGGTGTGCTTCCCATTAGTGATAGGACAACAGTCCTGGGTGATTCTGCATATACAGTGGATATAAAAAGTGTACACACCCCTGTTAAAAATGTCAGGTTTTTGTGATATAAAAAAATGAGACCACAATAAATCATTTAAAAACTCTTTCCACCTTTAATGTGACCTATAACCTGTACAATTCAATTGAAAAACAAACAAATCTGTTAGGGGAAAGATATAAAAAATAAAAAACGTACAGCACGCTGATTGCATAAGTGTGCACACCCATAAACTAATACCTTGTTGAAACGCCTTTTGCTTTAATTACAGCATTCAGGCTTCTTGGATACACACCTGCAATCAATTAAAGAGACTCTGATTAACCCCAAATAAAGTTCAGCTGTCCTAGTAGGATTTTCCTGACATTTACTCAGTTGCCTGCTACAGCAAAAGCCATGGTTCGCAGAGAGCTTACAAAGTATCAAAGGGATCTCATTGTTGAAAGGTATCAGTCAAGAGAAGAGTACAAAAAACTTTCCACAGCATTGGATATACCATGGAACACAGTGAAGAGAGTCATCAAAAAGTGGAGAAAATATGGGACAACAGTAACATTGCAAAGAACTGGACATCCCTCCAAATTGATGAAAAGACAAAATGAAAACTGGTCAGGGAGGCTGCCAAGAGACTTACAGCAACACTGAAGGAGCTACAGAAATATCTGGCAAGTACTGGTTGTGTACTACATGTGACAACAATCTCCCATATTCTCCATATTTCTGGATTATGGGGTAGGGTTGCAAGACTGAAGCCTTTTCTTACACAGAAAAACATCCAGCCTAGCTAAAATTGCAAAACAATACATCAAGTCTCCCAAAAGCATGTGGGAAGATGTGTAATGATCTGATGAGACCAAGGTTGAACGTTTTGGTCACAATTCCAAAAGGTACGTTTGGCGCAAAACAACACCTTGCATCACAAAAAGAACACCATCCCCACGATGAAGCATGGTGTGGCCAAGGGAGCCCACAGGATTTTTTGCAGGGGGGGTGCAAACCCAGAGCCCCCCTCACTCCCCCCACACAGCTCCCCCCATGCAGCCCCCTCCCCACACAGCCATTTCAGTGTCCCCATTACTTGGCTATTTCTCCCTAGTTGCCATAAACAGTGTTCAAAACTCTATGTGCATACTATTTCATGCTTTACTTCTATGATATTACAGATATTTCAATTTAATTTACAAATTTTATAGCACAAACACTGCTAGACATGTGTTAAGTGAAGTAATAGTCTTACAATGAAAACAGACTTGGCATTAAAACTTCTGTACCTTTGAAAGTCACATTAACTGAAACAGCATTGAAACCCACGTTCAAAGAAAATGCATCTGGCCATTGGCAGGTTAAGTTTACCTTTGGGCTGTTTTCAAATCATTGGCCCCTTGCACACATTTTAGGACCATGCAAAAGTTCTTTAATACAATCAGGAAGGTGAATCAATTCTAATATATAATAATTGAATTATATCCCTTGTATAATGCAGCACCACTTGATAGAATGTATTTTAAATTTATAGTTTTGAACATGTTGCCAGTAAGCAATGAAATAAAACATATGAACCAATAATGACAAACTGCCCAATTTTGTTTCAACCATAAAAGTCCACTCAGACATCTGTCATTACAATTCACCAATATCAGTCAATATGCACAATTTCTGCAGAAGTAAAAGTCATCTGAATAATTACATATTAAAGAGATCTGAAACTAATGAAGAGGTTGTTGTTTCATTTCAACCATAAAAGGCTACTCAAACATCTCTCATTACAATTCACCAATATGAAGTCAATATGCACAATTTCTGCAGAAGTAAAAGTCATCTGAATAATTCCACATTAAAGAGATCTGAAACTAATGAACAGGTTGTTGTTAGTAAACAACTTTATATTTCAGTGTTTCATCTACAACTTCAGTGCCTTCTGCTCTTGAAGAATAAATTGCCTATGTTACATTTAAAAAATAGTAAGCTGCTATATTCCAATAGGGAATGGGTGGTAAGCTGAAAACAGGTTCATAGTTACTAGGCATGTCATCCAAAGGAGGACATACTCAGGTCTTTCACACCCTACCCCCTTAAAATGCAAATCTGCATGTTATGGGAGCAGAAACTATAGCCCTCTGCATCAAGATGCAAGTATGCTACCTGCTGTGCTACTAAAGCTGCTGTAAAATTCTATACAACAACTATGATACCATTTGCTGAACAAAACAGTTGTACATTTTAAGCAGATTTAGCATGAGCTGCAGTAAACTTCTCTCCCCTTGAAGTTCAGTTTTCTTCTTTCGGCTTTTCCAGGTTAGGGGTCGCCACAGCGGATCTCCGGTCCGCTAATGATTGGCAGTAGATTTTTACAGTACTTAGGTGCTAGCTCGATGCCCAACCTTCAACGAAGGCACACCCATTCTACGCATGTCTTTTGAACGCCACTCGACCGCAGGGATGACATGCAGACTCCACACAGAAGGCGCTCCAGCCGAGAATCGAACAGGAGAACCTGTTGCTGTGAGGTGACAATGCTACTGCTGCACCACCGCAGCTCAATTCCTTGAAGATGCACTTGAAAATAAATTCCACCTGCTAACTTTAACTAGGGTGTTTCACTCTTTCTTACACACACACACTGGCCAACCATGATGTTGTAGAATTTCTTAATAATCGAATTCCACCACAGGGGCCGCCTCTAAAATTTGGCATTCTACTTATGGCATATTGAGACATACACATCAATTCAAGAGGTAAAGGGGAAATAGAAGTCAGTGGTACATGCATCTTCCTTATCTATGGGATCTTCTTAAGGTGGAGAACTTTTCATTCTTCTTAGGTTATCAGTGAACCTTAAAGATGTCCTTAAAGATAGTGGGAATAGACTTGGTCCTTATGGAGAATACAATATTACAGTTGTCTGATTTGACCAATGATAGAGCACTTGCAGGTATAGAGCATGTTTGTGTTATGTTTAGAAAGCCCAGGCTAAGTAGACCTGAGTCCCTTGTAGGGAGGGTACTATGTTTTTAAGGGAATTAATGTTAATGATTTGCCGGAACCACTGTGCACTTTTGCTGTTTGTGGTATGCAATAATCAGATTATAGATGGATAGTTGTAATTTGCTAGAATGACTATGTTGGATTCTGTAATTAAAGTCACTAATTTGCATAGGTAGGTACTATGGGCTGTAGGAGATATGGATGGTGTTCCACAACTAGTAGTGATATTGTAGCTGTATTTGCCTATAAATAGGAGAATATGAAGATTGTCTGGAGCATTATCTTGCTTGATTAGATGTGAGTTAAAAGAGTTTCCCAAAAAACTTATGGAACCTTGCTGGCTAGGCTTACGTAGGCCCTTGGGCCGATAGCCTAGTACCTGCCTATGAACCTATGAATATGGATATGCCTCCACTAGAATACACACCATTCATTAGCTGGTCTGAATGAGTGATAGGCAGTAAAGCCAGTTATAGAAGAAGTATTGTCACTGTGTTGGAACAAGGTTTCTATTATTACAGAAATGTGTAAGTTTTCAATGTTTAGATTCATAGGTAATACTAGGTTATCAGTCTGCAGAGTATTGCAAGCTTAACCAATAGTCAGAGGTCAGAATCAAACCCTGTACCTTATATCTGAGAAGTAAAGACATTAACCATTATGCTAACTCCCCTTTGGATGGCTATGAGAGTGGGCACATATGGAATGCTCTGAGTGGGAATCATTGATGCAAAAGACTGAATTTGCTTAAGAAAGGACATTATGAGGGTAGACAATGTTTCAGTCAGTATGAGAAAGCACTATGGGAAAGGTGTGGGACATCCCTAGTGAAGCAGAAAGAAGTTTCCTCCAACTTCGTACAAGATGGCACATATTAGATCTCCCTGGAGTGATACCAGTAACTGAGCAAATTATTTAATCAGTTTTTTTTTTGTTTATTATGGCATTGCTATGGTGATGGCAGTATGTTACTCAAGAGTAGTCATTTAGCAGCCTCCAAACGAAACACTGAAAGTTCACTTGTATGTTGTATCAGGTCTGCGAAGGGAGCATGTTTAAGGTTACTCACTCCCATGTTTGTTTGTCTTTCGGCTTTTCCCGGTTAGGGGTCACCACAGCGGATCTCCGGTCCATTAATGATTGGCAGTAGATTTTGACGAACTCCGAGGTGCCAGCTCGACGTCCAGCCTTCAACGCCCATTTACACGTCTTTCGAATGCCCACCCAACCACGGGGAGGACATGCAGACTTCACACAGAAGGCACTCCCCGCACTCCAGCCGAGAATCGAATGGGAGAACCTCTTGCTGTGAGGCAACAATGCTACCACTGCTCACTCCCATGTGTGCTAGTTAAATTATAACTAACAGGCTATTCTGCAGGGAATAGTAGTAGTAAAACATGTCTAATAAAATGAAAGCAAAAGATACTTGCTGCTGAAGACAGTTTTTGTGACATCTGTTTGGATGAGACTGAAAAGAAAAATTGGCAACTCCCCAAACTGCTTTTAAGTTTTTCAAGAGGTTTTGCAGCCTTGGAAATAAATTTGTTAGGGGGTACCCAATATGAAGGGTACAGGGGAGGTATTTCTTCATCTACAAAAGGTTCAACAAGTTGTCCATTTAGTTTATAAATTTCAAACTGACTGGTCTTTAGTAGAGAAATATTGTTTGATAAAGTCTACCTTATCCACATACCACCCACGGTTAATACATATGAGGCTATTTGTAGAAACTTGTAAGTAATCTTATATTCTGGGCTAGGGTAAACCTTGAAATATGTAATATTTAAGAATACAAAATGGAAAGTGCGACAAAAGGGTCAAAGAAATTACTGGCTGATGTGTTTCATGTCGTCAGAGGAAACAAATGAGACTAACGAGAACGGTTTTATAAAAGTAGATTAAAGGTGTGCTTTACAGCAGATGTACTCAGATGCTTATGTTTCCACAGGGAAGCAAGTCACTTTATTTAATGGCTAAGTCAGGGGAAACAATACATCAAAACTTTTTGGCCTATATTTTAAGGGTTTATATCTACACCTCTAGATCCTTTTTCAAATGCAGATCTAAAACATCTACTGAATATGATGCTACATGTTTAAAACAGAATAGCCAAATTTTCTGTCAGTTGACCATCCAGCCAAACACTCTGCTCACACCAATGTGAACTGTATAGCATTAGAAAACAAAATGAAATACATCTACCTCAATTTTATTTACAAATGACTTGGTAATTCACATCCTGATCTTGCTACCATAGTATCTTTGCACTCGACCAATACGGATCTCAAGTCTTCTAACCAATGCTTACTGGATAAAAAACAAAACACATACCAAAATAAGAGGCACAGTATCCTACATCTTTTTTCCAGTTCAACTAGAACAAAATGACAATCTATATAAGGAGGCACCCGACACTGCCACTTAAACTAGTAAGCACATGACCATTTTACAATTTGCTACAACATGACAATTCTAGGTGTTGTGGTCTCTCCTATTCCATTCCTACTTTTCCTTTCAGACTGCCCTGGTTTGTGCTCTGGTACACCTTCTTTTTCTCTTCTTCTTAACTTGCCTTATCCCTTATCATTTGACGATAACCAGTTCCTTAAACAAGCATCTAGTCTATCACTAATACAGACATCCAAGATGATTCTGTCTCCTCTTGCCAAATGCCTAATATACCATAGTCTTCCGAATTAATATAAAGCTGCCCTGCTGGTCCCTTCACAAGAACACAACAGACTTTTATTAGTACTTAAATAATTTTCTGAAATCATCCTCACTGTAGGTTTTTGCATATAGTCATTGCTTCTCCAGTGCTGTATGCTTTAACAAGGTTTTACTGGGTATTATAGAAAAAATTCTATTTCTTACACCTACCTGTCATTTGTACGTTCGTCTGTGAACTTCAGTCCAAACGTCTTCTTCTGTAATTCAAATTTCACGCAGGTGGGAAGATGAAAATGTAAAACATCAGTCACACAGATGCAAAAGCGGCTGTGTGACTGGACTTGAAGGGCATTCGTAAAGAAAAACACCCTAAAGAAAAAAAAAACAAAAAAAAAACTTTTTTTTTTAATTAAAAGAAGATTAATCTACCAGCCAGCCAGCCGATTCCAGGGGGTGCAAGTGCACCCCCTTGCACCTGCCTGCGTGTGCCCATGGTGGTGGCAGTATCATGTTTTGAGGTTGCTTTTCTTCAGCTGGAAGTGGGGTTTTAGTCAAGGTGGAGGGAATTATGAACAGTTCCAAATACCAGTCACTTTTGGCCCAAAACTTTCAAGCATCTGCTAGAAAGGTGAAGATGAAGAGGAATTTCATCTTTCAACACGACAATGACCCCAAGCATACATCCAAATCAACAAAAGAATGGCTTCACCAGAAGAAAATTAAAGTTTTGGAATGGCCCAGCCAGAGCCTAGACCTAAATCCAATAGAAAATCTGTGGTGTGACCTGAAGAGGGTTGCACGAGAGATGACCTCGCAATCTGACAGATTTGGAGCGCTTTTGCAAGGAAGAGTGGGCAACTATTGCCAAGTCAAGATGTGCCATGCTGATAGACTCCTACCCAAGAAGACTGAATGCTGTAATTAAATCAAAAGGTGCTTCAACAAAGTATTAGTTTAAGGGTGTGCACACATAAAGTATTAGTTTAAGGGTGTACACACTTTTGCAACCAGCGTATTGTATGTTTTTTATTTTTTTATATTTTATCCCCCTAACAGATATGTTTGTTTTTCAATTGAATTGTACAGGTTATAGCTCACATTAAAGGTGGGAAAAGTTTTGAAATTGTTTATTGTGGTCTCATTTTTTTATATCACAAAAACCTGGGATTTTAACAGGGGAGTGTACACTTTTTATATCCACTGTAAATGTAAAATAAATGGATAGAAATCAAAATAAAAAAGTAATATGTATAATGGAAAGAACAACGAAAAAAATAAGCGCATAATGGAAAGGATAGTGAGAAAGAGGTGGGAGAGTCAAGTACACATACAGTGAGAAAATTAAGGTAAAACATAACCTGAGTCTGACTGTTTTGCATGTACTGTAATGCAGTGGTCAAAAAACACCCGCCCAACTGCAACTGTTATGTGCCAGTATATAATGTATTGGGAGTGTGAATCCATAGCACATGCAGTCTGAAACCTGGTGTACTTACATACTGAGCTACATCAAGTATCTAAGATGAGCCTGCAGTGAAACTCACACTAATGGTGTGTGTCGCACACGTGCAGAATGATAGAGATAGCATGCAGCTCACTCTAGTGTGTACAACACACTGTGTGCTTAGTAGCACCAATGAAATACCCACTGGGAATTGTGTACAACAGAAGAAGGAATGAGCAAGGGAAGAGAACCCAAAGCCATCAGCGTATGCAATGTGTAGGTTCACGCCCATGCTGCTGAGCCTCCTGCAGAATCCAAACCATTGTCCTGGAAGCACATAGAGTTATTTTCTTTGAGGATGTGCTATTTACATTTACTTTAAAGCCCTTCCGCATTTCTTGATCGGATATTTCACTTGGAATGGTCCTCTCCTCAACTGTAAGCCTAACAGGAGATTTACTTATCAAGGGTGCTTCACTGTTGGTATTTCTGAGGAAGAACAGATTTCTGTGATAGTCAGTTTGCTGCTTAGGGGGTTGATAGTACCGAAGTTTAATAATTTTGTGTTTGGCAGGAGCATTAGCTGCTCTGTTTACAGGTAACCAGTGAAACTTTTAATTCTCTGTCCAGTGGCGTGTGGCATGTGTGGCAATAAGAACAAAAAGGCAGATTTTATTTTTAGTGTTTTTTAACAGCTGTGAGTTACCAGTGGAATGCAGTGCAAAGATTGGCAGTTGGTACTCTGGCGTAGGTATACTGTCCTTGCCAAGACCTAACATGATGTAAAGTAGAGCAGGTGTGAAAGTTTGCACCATAACTTTAGTCTAGATAAAGTCCTGACTAACAGAACATGGTAGTTCAATCGACATGCACAGTTCTTTGCTTTTCTAGTTTCCATAAAGAATGATAACGTCATTCTCTCACCGACTTCCTTTTGACAATCAGTTGTACCACTGGCTCATGCTTTCTTATGTAGCCTTCAGTACTGTACCTTGTTGTTTATGGGCAGGATTTTCTGCGTTTCTCCTCATCATTGGAAGGGGCATTTAGATTCCTGCATAGTCTTCTGCAATTGGGCCTTCCTACATTCTACAGGACAATTGCTTAATATAAAGTCATGCACCAGCAGTACTTCATAATATCGTGACTACATTTTGTTTCTGCAGTGGATTGTGCCACAGGAGTTTCTATACAGGTAATTGACATGCACATATTTGTGTTTTTATAGTTTTACTGTTTGATGGCAAGGACTTTGCTGCATATCTCTGCATGTTAAAACAAAATGCAGCCACAAATATGGAAGCTGCATAGCACCTGTTAGAGCGTTCCTTTCCCAATGAGCTTATTTGACTATTAAGTGAATGCTGTTATCAAGGAATATATTTAGCATTTTTTTTTATTTACTGCACCGTGTAGTTAGCTTCCATATTCACGCCAGGCACTCAAAGAATGCTACAATTCTCGTTCTAAAAACACTTTCATTTACTCTTTGGTTGCTTAGCAGTCAAGTGTTGCCATAGCAACTTCAGATGCTGAGCCTATACCAGGCAACTCCATGCACTAGCCTATACAGCAATGTATAGTAGAAAACATGATTTTAATATTCATAGTGAATGTTTTATCTGGATGATGATGACACTGAGGGTCTTCATAGTCTGGGGCAAAGTGGACAAGAAAGCTTTCTAGTGACAGCTAGCAGATCGTTTGTTCTGTGAAAGAATCCTGTTGATGTATGTATCCATATCAGCACTTCATTTTCTGGTTTATTTTAACATCAGAGAGCCCAAGATCATTTGACTGTTTTACTACCATCTGTTATTATATGTCCAAAGTGCAAATGTGGTCTTAATGCTGAGGGGAGGGGGTCTTTTCTGTCCACTGCATTTTCTTACCTACACAGACCCAAATCCCTTTATGATGACTCTGCCCTGTTTTCAGTTTACCAGTTTAATGATTTCCCCAAGCTCCACCAAGTAAGAATGTCAGGGTATGAGTACTAATGTTCCCTGCACTAAAACAAAACATAAATATGCTGATCTTTATCTTCAGTAACCCTACCTGATCCTTCTCTTACTTCTCTTCTTTGCCACTACTCATAAAACAGCAGGGCTCCATTTTTTTTGGTGAAAGTGAGGGAAATTGTGAATGCAGTATATGGAGATGCTTGCATACATGCTATAGTTAAGTACACAAATGGATTAATGTACCACATCAGTACACCATTCTGTAAGTTCACGAAACAAGCAGTCAAATGGATCCTTTCTCTTGTCTGGCATGTTATTTTTTTCTGTACTGTGCAGTATGGTTGTTATACTAGAGGAAAGGATACCAGTGAGTGTGGTCACAACTTGTCAATCGTAATTAGATGAGTTACATTTTGCCAGTAGGAGTTTGCCATAGGAAATCATTGCTGGTGCTGCTTTTGTTACAGCACTTGAAGTGTTTCACTGTTTTTTAAGTTTTTGCTTTTCTAGGCAGTTGTGTGACTATGGATTTGGTGTATATAAGGGGGGTGTGAGTTTGAATGAGGGAGTGAAGCCCACCTCTATTTTTTGGTCTGGATAAGGCTATGATTAATTATGCTTGCACTGTAGATTCATCCGGACTTTACTTAATGAAACCATGGTGGAAACATACAATATTGGATACCCCAGCTGGACACAACCTACTGCAGACAAAACTGGATCATGCACGCAGGCAACTTTTGAAAGCAAACAGCTGACCAAATAGAAGAGTAAGAGAAGAAACCAAAATAATATCCAAGGAATCAACTACTTAAAATAATGCATGTATGCAATTTATATGAATGATGTTTCCTTAAGTTTGTTAATAATGTACTCATGCCTGGTTTAAAGGAGAGTTGTGGTCTAAAGTAATGCCAGTCTCAGAATATATTTATAGTGTCAGCACCTGTGCAAGGGCTCTGGATAACCCTGGGATCATTTTTAAGGCAAAAGAAAAACAAAATGGCAATTCTGTTTTTGCTGCTGCTGGGTAACAGTGTTATGACTTGTATTAGTAAAGTGAGGTGCTAATTGACTGGTTCCCAGTCAGTCAGCCTTTTATATCAAGCAGTCACTTTTCACATGGCTGATTCTTTTATCTGTGTCATACCAAAACATTGTGGAAGAAATTTGTGTGTCATAATAGCACTACCCAACAGCACTGAAAATAGAATTTATCAGTGTTTTCTCAAGAACAGTCATATGGCTGTCTAGAGCCTTTTGTCAGGGTTGGATACTTTTTTAAAATAGTTTGAAATGAACACTACATATCACCACAGTACTTCTTCAAGTAGTCTCTTCCCAAGCCAGACTTTTTGTCCTTTTCATAGTGAACAGAATGTAGTAGAAGTCTGGGAAAGATATTTAAATGTTTTTAAACATTTAGATTTTGTCTGCTTATCCTTAAAACATTTGCCCCAGCATATGTCACAGTGCTGTCGTCGCTCTGGCCTGACCCATAACGTCCTTGTTTTTGATCAGTGGCCAGACCCAGTGGATACAGAGGCAGCAGACTGACTTCTAGCAGATATGTAGTTGTAGGCGATCTAGAAAGAGTTACCAGCCAAGGTATGACAGAGCAAGTAAATGACGTGCCATTTCAGTGAACACATGGAACTGTGTATTTATTAGCTTGCAGCTGAACTGGTTCTGAATGACTGAATTCCTAAGAAGTACACAAGCAGGAACTTGTAGCATCTAAAAAGACAGGCTTAGCATTTTTCTTGTGTTTTTTTTGTAAGTGATAGAAGTGAAGTATAAAAGCTGTAAGACTTTGAATAACCATTAACAGTGGAATTTGAAAAATGTATTTCCTTTTTATCTTCTCATCCTAACAGTATGTGTACGAAGGAGAGATATACCAGAGATAGCAAAAGCTATATAAACAAATTAATGTAACACTTTTAAAAGCTATTACTGTATAACATGATATAATGAAGGCATTTTAATACCCCATGAATTATTAAATTAACTGTGTCATAAACCAAAGGTGTGGTGCAATTGGAAGAAATGTGCAGAAGTACAGTATTGTCCTTAGTATCTCACATGTGGATATCAGATGAACAGGAAATGCCTGACAGAGCAGTTAGAATAAGCTCAAAATGACTCCCAGAGCTCTTTTGAAGTGAAGTCAACAGGAAGTAAACGAGAATGCTGAAGTACGAGTCCGCTGTCTTTTACTTCAGTATGGTGTTGGGTAACTTTGTGCATGCAAAATAGTTAACAGCCTAATGACACATGTATGTGTCTGTTTGTGTAACTTATGATGCATAGAAACATGATGTACCAGAAGGGAGCAATAGTACAGTTTTTTTTTTGGGGGGGGGGGGGCTTCTGTTTTGTCCCACATCCCGAGACCTGCTGTAGGTGAATTGGCAACCCCCAATATTGACTATATGGTTGCATGCCGCGTCTGAGTGAATGTGCGTCAGGATTGGTTTCTTTATCTTGCACACACTGAGTGCCAAGATCATCTCCAGTTTTCATGTGACCACGAACTGGATTTTGAGATAATGAGAATATGACTGAATGAAGTAGCAGGGCATGAAGTAATGCTGGTGAATTTTGGGGGGGGGTGTCCTATGATGGGATGGCTTAAGTTTTGCTGCAAATGTTGGGCCCATCTGCCATAGCACATCCAAGCTAAGTATTGAATAATGAAAGAAGGTTCTCCTGCAGAGAAGCTGAGGGCTCCTGTTGGGAGGTAGAAGGGTGATGGTATTGGTTTTGTTGATGATACGGATGGTTCTGCTGAAGTACCAATGGTGTTGAGGGGTTTTAGTGCTGAAAGGTGATACTGAGAATGCAAAATTTTCTGGTATTACTGATGACTCTAGTGATCCTTCTTGGAGGGTTCTGGTTCTAGTGACTGTTCTAATAGTCCTGATATGCCTGGTAGAGTCTGGCTTTACTCATGATATTCATGGTACTGGACTGGTAATGGTATTGTGGTTATAATATCACTGAGCTGTTTGCATTTCAGCTAAAGGCTGATTTATTTACCATTTGTTTACTGGGTAATTGAACTGGTTTGAAGACCCTTTTCAGCTATGACCAGGGCCAATAGACACAGACAAAATAGCACACAGGTATCTTATAGGTTCATAGTTTCATACTAGGCTATCTGCCCTAGGGCATTTATAAGTCTAGCCAGAGTGTGTTTGGCTTTCGCCACCCATTTTAAATTAATTTTGCTATGCCCTTTTTTGAGGTTAGTATACTGTGCCTCTGTCTAAGAGTGACACAGAAGTGATACCCGGGGTAAACCTACTATCTCCCATCCACTCATCAAGATTCCTCTTGAAGAGAGTCAATGAGGGACTCTGCCGAACTTGGATTGGGATTTTATTCCAGAGTAAAGGGAGCCTCTGGGTTATGAATCTGTCCCTCCAGCATGTCCTATTTATTTCAGTGCTGAGGTTCAAGTCTCTCAAGCACGTAGCTTGATGGGATTTGAATTTTCTGAGGTGCAGCATGTCCATTAATTCCGGGTTGGACATGGCTTTATATGTCAGGCACAGATCGCCTCTGAGCAGGCGGTATGCCACTGAGTAGAGCTGGAGTTTCTTTAACCAGGCAGCATATGGCATCTGTTTGAGCCCTTTGATCCTCTTGGTGAGGTACTTTTGGGGTCTTTCCAGTTGCTGCAGATGTCTGGTAAGGTACATCCCAAAAGGGGCATTGTACTCAATTATGGGCCTGATGAGGGATGTGTAAAGTGGCACGATGACCTCCCCTGATCTAGATGTGAATCCCTTCATGATTAGGTTGGCTATATAAAATGTTTTTCTGACCACTTTGGCCACGTGGTTGTCAAATGAGAGATTGCTATCAACTTGGGTCCCCAGGTCCCTAATTACTTCTTCCGTACTTAATGGATTACCACCTATGTGGTAATTTGTGGGCACTTTGTTTTTGCCAAAGGGGTATTGCACTCAAATGCAAAATATTCCATGAACACAGTATGTAGGTTAAGTATGACATAAGCAGAACAGACATGCAAGTAACGTGTAGAAGCATTGACATATGTAAAACATACTAATAGTGTAAAACAAAAGTATTATAAGACAGAAGATGCTAAGCAAAGCAACATTAGTCAGAGACAGTGCAAAACAGCTAAAGCTAGTAATATGAATAATTTATATATAGATATATGTTTTTAACATGTATGCATACGTGTGTGTATGTGTGTATATATATCTATATACACACACACATATGCATATAATATATATAGACACACACACATACATGTAATATATATATATATATATATATATATATATATATATATATACACATACACACACATGCATATATATATATATATATATATATATATATATATATATGTATACACACACACACACACGCATACATACACACACACACACACACACACACACACACACACACACACACACACACACACACACACACACACACAACACACACACACGCATATAATATATATAGCTACACACACACACACATGCACACACACACACACACACACACACACACACACACACACACACATACATATTAGGTCCTTAAGTTATTTGTTCAGGGGCAATATTCATTAGTAAGCCATCTGCAGAGAACTCAGACCACAGGTTCTTTTGTTTAACATTGTATTGCCTGTTAGAAAGTCCTTAGTTATTCATAGAGGGGAAATATTTGTTACTCAACTATTTGCAGAAAACTCTGACAGCAGGGTTCTTTTAATGTGTTACCTATTAGGAGGTCCTTAGATGTTCTTCGTGTTTCACTGTTGCAGTCATTACATTTGGGTTATCTGCTTGCAGTAGCCCTCAGTCGGCCTGATTAACAAAGTCTTGGGTCCTGCGTCAGTTGCTGTCCCTTCCTCCATGATGTCAGGTCGTCAGGGGTCTAAAACATGCAGCCAATGCCATTACATCAGTCTTTCTTGCCATGCAGTGCCCGAAGCAGAAGCAGTTCGCAAGTGCCAGTCGGCCGACTCCTGGAATTTTCGTTTTTGAGTTTCAGAACCGAAGTCTTCAACTAAAGCTAAGTACCCCGTTGGGGAAACTTTTTCTTGCTCCTTACTGATGTCAGTAAAAGTTAATTATTGCATTTCTTGTGGAAAGCAAATACCTCACAAAGATTTTCATCCGTACTGTATTCCTTGCCTAGGCTCTGAGCACGACGTACCTTGCTGTCGATTTTGTGCCTTATTTAATCAATGCACTATCCGTCGTCGATATATTTTCGCCTCTAAATATTTTGGTTCTTGGTTCAATTATCCTGAAATGTCATCAGTCAGCCATTCGACTACCGGTATTCCGAAAAAATGCAAAGATAAAGACAGAGACAGGCCACCTAGGTCCAAAGCTGCCGACGACGCTTCTCCTAAGCCAGTCGCCAGTTTGCTGGTACTCAGTGAGGCGCTTTCGCAGCCCCTGATACCCACTATTTCTGATTCGTAGACCTCTACTGAGACCCATTCCGAGTCCGGTGTGCTGAGAGATGCTTCAACTGTGGAACCTGCGGATGTCTCTACCTTGGATGGGTCGGAGCCGCTGTGCAGGCACCAGCTTCTGAGGGTGCATTCTGGCCTACTTAATTGCATATTAAACCAATGCCTCCTTCTTCTTTAAGGCCTAAACCTCGAACTATGTCTAAGAAACCAACACCCAGGCTGTTCGCACAGGCCTCTATGCCTAAAAAACAAATGATAAGAATGGCAAAAGATCTTATAACTCTAATCAGGGGAAGCCAACCCCTCCCTTCTAAGAGACCTAGGACTGAATTTGTTTATGAATCCTCTGATCAGGATTCTGATTCTTCTGATGATCTGGATTTACCCTTATCTACTTATGAGGATTCTGATGCAAAGGACTCTATTCCCTCTGCTTCTTCTCCAGAGGATTTTTCTTTTGGTGAAACTTTGCACACTTTAAGGGAGCATTTTCACTGGGAAAGCCAGGATTTTTCTGATTCAAAAAAGAGACTTAGGGATTTCTTACTCCTACCTCAGCATAGGCCTTTAGCTATACCTCCGGTACTAGACATTGTTGGTGATGCCTTTTCAGAATCTAGTTTGGCCCCTGAGTCTTTGCCTCCTCCTCTCAGAAAACTTGATAGATATTACAGGCTCCCTGATTTTCACAAGTTCCTTTTTAAAAATCCTATTGTGGATCCAGAGATTATTTCACAGGGGCCCAAGGGCATTAAAGCTACTACTACCAAATATCCTACCCCTTCTGATAGAGATTCCAGGGTGCTGGAGAGATGGGGTAAGAAGGTATACACCTCTGCAACCTTGACCATCAGGGCCTTAAATTGCCAGTTTCATGTGTTAAAAGTATCAACAACATGTTATTGGATTGCTTAAACAGAAAATTATGTTGATTCCTGACTGTGCTGAAAATAAAGAAATACAGGATTTAGTGCATTCTGCTGAACAGGTCGGAAAACATACTTTGCAGTGTGGATTTGATTCTTTAGAAGCCTCTTGCAGGGCTGCTGTCACTAGGTCTGTACTCAGAAGGCATGCTTGGCTTAAGGAACAATCTTTGTCTAATCATGTTAAAGCTAAACTGTTGGATACTCCCTTAAATCAGGAATGACTGTTTGGCAACAAAGCTGAGGAAGTTCTTAAAAAGATGGAAGATAAAGCTAAAATTGTGCAAATTGTAAAAGATTTTTTAATAGTTCTACTTCCAAAATTTAGTAGGCATTGACCCTCTAAGAATTGGTCCTTTCTGGCCCCTTCCAGATCTTCTCAATCCAAACCCAGACACAGCAGAAACCCCAGGTTTCGGTCACAGGGTGCGCAAAAGACTAAGCTGTGGGGGGCTTCTGCATCCAAATCTGGGAGTAGTAAGACTCCCCCCTATGGAAAACTGTCTCAATGACTTGCCTTAAAACTTCCAAGCACTTCTCAACTGAATGCTCCTTTAGGCGGAAAGATTGGTCTGCAGGCCAAAAACTGGAAACTCATAACCCAGGACAAATGGGTCATAAATATAGTGTCCCAAGGATACAGATTCTCCAACGCATGCATTGACTGCATGCTTTATACCCCTGACTACCTGATGTCATGGAAGATAAGACAGCAACCGATGCAGGACCCAAGACTTTGTTAATCAGGCCGACTTAGGGCTACTGCAAGCAGATAACCCAAATGTAATGACTGCAGCAGTGAATACACTCAAACATCTACATTTATGGTAAGTGTACGCAACTGTACTTTACCTGCACTGGGGCAACATTCATTAGTCAACCATCTGCATAGAACTGAGACAATAGGATCTTTTGTCAAACATGTCATGCCATGTTACCTGTTAGGAGGCCCTTAGTTGTACAGGGGCAATGTTCATTTGTCAACCACCTGCAAGAAAACTCAGTCAGCAGTTTTTTTTTTATGTGTTACCTATTAGGAGGTCCTTAGTTATCCGTACAGGGGCAATGTTCATTAGTCAGCCATCTGCAGAGAACTCGGACAGTAGATTTTTTTGTCAAACATGTCATGTTGCCTGTTAGAAGGTCCTTAGTTATTTGTACAGGGAACCAGAAATTAAATTTGTCTTTTTGCTGTCGATATAAACAACATGATCGGAGAATAATATAATAAGAGGGTGCAGGGGTGTGCGACCCTTTCATTAATTTTCATGTGTCATCATTATGTGAAATGTCCATGATAGTAGAGATGTGTGTTGTTTGCATCACACACACTGGAACAAGTCATTTTGTACAGTCAAGACCAACTACTTTTGTGTGTAGAAATGTTGAGTTTCATGTTATAGTGGAATTTATTCGACCTCATATGCCTGAAATGAGCTTCTTTTTTTGTATAGTCTCTGGCATGTATTCTGTAGATGAAAGCTGCTGCTGGAAGACTGTTTAGCATGTACAGTACTGAATGATCAGTTATTTATGTAAAAACTTTATTTATGGTCAAAGTCAAATCTGCCATAGTGTAGTTCACCAGTTCATTTACTTTGTGCAGCCCCGCCCCCAGCTTTAACATCATCAGCTGACAGTAATTAATAGCTCTGAGGTGGTGTTCAGGTACAGAAGTAATCTGGTAGATCAGAATCCTTAATGTTAGGGAGCATTCATATTTTAAGGGTGAAAGTTACAAGACATTTTCATTCCTATTGTATAATAAACCGTATACCATTCAATAAAACAAATACATCTGTAGTCTGGCCAGACTCATGGAATCTATTGCACCAGCCCTGGTACTGGTGAGTTAGGTTCCACAACAGACTGGTGTGCCCAGAAGGCAGACTGGGCAGCAGTTGGAGGTGCTCACTGACCTTCCCTAGGTAAGGTTTCAGGATGACAACGTAATGGCTAACTCATGCAGGGAAGTTAAAATTAACTTTACAGTTCCTGTATGATGGAACTGATTCTAAATGGTGTATTGGGTGTCTTTTTCTGGAACAAAATCACTCATTGTGACATCTCTGCATGGCACTCCCTATTGGAAAGAATCGACACAGATGGAGTGGGCACACCTCATACATAGCTACAGGGAGCTTGCTTATGATGCCAAATGTAACTCAGTTTAGGGCTGATTAACTGTAGCTGTGGATGCCTGGGTTCCAATGTGAGGGATATGACAGAAAATAGACTGGAGAAATTCATGGGCAATTGAACTCCCCATGAAAATAAAGAAGAAACTTAGTAGCCACTTTAAACAGATGTTATACCTCAGACAGATTTGTTTGACTCCAGTAAGGATGCCAAAATGGTTATTGTGAATTATCTACCTGTTACACATCAGTACAGTTAAAGCAGATGCTAAGAAGAAAAAGTTGTAAATAAACATTCATTTGTCCTTTTTAAACTTTGTTTAGGTCTGACACCGTCTCAGGTAATCTGCATTGTTTGAGTAGGTCTTATAGAAATGCTATATTATCCTTGTGTACTGTTTTTTTTTTTTTTTTCAATGGCAGACTGTCTCAGATTTGTGGTTTTGTTTTTTATGTAACAAGCAGAAAGCCATTAGTGAGGCTCCTGACCACAAGGATGGATTATGGGTGCCACCGCTGCTGCACACATAGGACTGGTTAGAAAAAGGCCGGAGCACCGGGATGGAGGTAGTGAGGAAGTGGACTGTGTTGGGGTTATTGTGCACTTGTGGGATGAAGCCAAAGCAGTATGATGTCACTAAGTAATACTGCAGTAGCTGGACTCAATGAGACAGAAGTTCTGTGGCTTGTGGATGGTAGTTATCCCCTATTTATCTGAAAGCTGGACCCTAAGATGATCTAAATGATAAGAGAAAGGAAGTACTTTCTCTATACACAGCTGAAGCAATACATTTATTTTCCTTCAGTTAACTATATTGAGAGGTTCTTATTTGTGTATTTAGACTTTAATTTATTCTGTCATATATAGTTTTGTTGTGGTTTATAATATAAGATGTGCAATACAGCAGCCAAAAAGTATAAATATGTAAGTTATGAGGTATAAATTCAGCAGAGAGTAACAAAGGTGTGTTAATAAACTGCTGTACCTCATATTAATGAACAAGCTTTTAGTGAATGGTTTTTGAATTATTGGGGTTGCCAGCCGGCCCAGCCATGATGTTTCAAAGGGGATACTGCATAAAAGAAACCAGTATCTCATCACGGGAAGGCCTACCATATCTTCTATGTGTCTGTGTGAGGGGTGAGGGGAATTCCCTAACCCCTTGCTTGTATATACTAAGTTTGAGGTTGCTATACCACTGTTAATGTTAAACCTTGTTTTTCCACTTATAAATGAAAACTTTCATGCTCAGTGTCACAGAATTACATGAACCATTGAGCATGGGGGAGGGGCACACCCCCCCACACACTTTTGCAGATCCAGGCAGCAACTTACATATACAAACAGACCCGTAGTCCCGCAACCGGTCACAATCACAAGCCATATACTAACTCTCCTTTGACCGAGATCACACTACAAACACTGTTTGGTGATGCTTCCTAATTTCAGCAGTCTAAAGACAATACCTGTAAAGACTCGTATTGTTAACCCAGTCTTGCATGGAACTAGTTTACTGGATGGTTATGTGTAGAATGGAAAAAACACCTCGGGCTATCTATTTTAGTTCGTTGCCTCACCAAATATATGCACAATCTCAAACCAGCAGAACTACTGATTTGGCGGACCTTTGTTTAAAATGTCCACTGCTCAAAGTAGAAGTCGACAGTAAGCAAATATCATTTGGTTTCAGAACAAGCTGCTACCGTTTTTATTATTCCACCATTTCTGTCTTTAGTTGACAAAAACCTAACTTGTGCAGCAGTGTAATACACTGTGCACTATTAAAAAGATTAAGAATGTGTTCTGATTTAATAAAACTAACTGCAAAACTTTGTGAAACAGAGAAGTAAGTCTACAGAAAACTCATATAATATTGTTAAATTTCAGCTGAGCTTGTTGTAGTGTCTGTAATTCTTTGACTTTTTGCAGAAGCAAGAACATGTCAATAACACTGACCTCTACATTGTACTGTGTATTTTACTTGTCAGATAATACTAGTCTTAGCAAATATGCCCTGCAGATGAACTAAAATATCAAACTGCAAAGAAGACCATTAGCTGCTCCCAATTTTTATTAATCTCACAGTGGCCTGGATAAAACACATGCGTACAAAAATCACCTCAAGCATGTGTAAGGCAATCCTAAAGGAAGTGTAGCAAAGTTTTTGCATTTAGTTTTCCAACAGTGCATTATATTACTGTCCTGCTCTGTTAATAAATGCATACATACCTACAATTAATAATAATAATAATAATACCTTAATGTTTGAAGTATACAGACTTAAAATTCTGAATGGTGAAGATTAACAGTGAGGAAAGATAGATTAAGGAAGAAAGGGTAAATTTCCTATTTCTCGATCCCCACTATAGTGCGTTGTGCGATCTCTGAGATTCTCCGTTCAGCTGCAGTGAGCTGACAGCAAGCCCCTCCCACCTTTCAGCAAAGCTTAACTAAACGTGAAAATATCCTTTTCTGAACCTGATTAACTGCCTCTGCCATGTAGTAGCATGGTACAACACATGTGAGCTATGATAACTGTTGGATATGCATGACTGAACAAGTAATAAATTGTATGTCATAACATAAGAATTTTGTTTTTGTTGACCGGGATAGCCCGACTGGGTAAACATGCATTGCTGCCAAGAGTTCAGGTTCTAAGAAAAAAAAAAGGTTCCAAGAAGTCTCAAGTCTGTACGAGCACAAGACTAAGACAAGGGAAGGGTGCAAAGTAATGAAAGGGTCAGGGGGGGTGACTGAAGTGTACATCACACTGTATTACATACACAGACCCCTAGTCTCAAGTCACAACAAACATGCAGAGTTTTTGTTTAGGTTACCAGTCAGCATGCTAGCTGTGAAAGCAGGCTTAGCAGCAGGTCTTCGCCTTCCTTCAAAGTTTACCCAGTGCCCACATTTCTACATTTTTTTCTTTTAATTTAAATTTCTTTTCTTTATTAGAATTGGATTAAGATCCAATAGCTCACACTATTGTGCTCTGTCTGCCTCTGCTGCTGGCTAGTGGCTTCCTCAACTAACTTCCACTTGGGGGTTCAACTTCAAATTCAGGGGACTGGGCATACTGCACTAAGCAAGTGCATTGGTCCGTATCCCCCCACCTCAGCCTGACTAACTTAACAGTTCAGTCTGGTTAGGGTTTAGTGGGTGGTCACAGGTGTAAAAATTTCCAGATTCCAGTTAAAGCTGTTGTTTGTTTGTTTGTGTCTTTTGGCTTTTCCCGGTTAGGGGTCGCCACAGTGGAACTCCGGTCCGCTAATGATTGGTAGTGGATTTTTACATACCGGGTTACCAGCCCTGATGCACAACCTTCAACAAAGGCACGCCCCATTCACATATGCCTCCACACAGAAGACGCTCTAGCTGAGAATCGAATGGGACAACGTCTTGCTATGAGGCGACAACGCTACTTGTTGTGACCTTATAAATAATCCAGACCTCCTTTCCTCCAATCAGACGGGAGTGGCTGAGTGAATAAACTGAATAATTCAGAATTTTGTTGTTTCTTTCTAATTTGTGCTTGTGCGTACTATACATAGCCAAAGTGAGTAAGGGATCCTTGGAGAAAGTATTCATTTTGATGTAATTTTGATTTTACTTATACTGGAAAACTCACTGGGGAAATGCTTCAGTTTTGTGCTTGTGCATACATGGTGGAAAAGTAATTAAGGAAGGGGACCCTGGGGGAAAGGATTCATGTTGATGTCATTTGGTGGTGCTTGTGCATACATGGTGGACAGACTACTAAGGGGATTGTTAGGGGAAATGTTTCATTTTTGGTGCTTGTGCATACATAGACAAACCTGACTGACGGGGTCATTTGCGAAAATGTTTCAGTTTTGAACTTGTGCATACATGGACAAAGTACGCAAGGGATCCTTGGTGGAAATGATTGGTTTTGATGTAATTTGGTGCTTACTATGCATACAAATGCACTACTAAAGAAGTCGCTGGGGAAAATGATTTATTTTTGTGCTTGTGCATACATGGAAAAGGAATTAAAGGAACCTTGGGGGAAATTATTCATTTTCATGTAATTTTGCTTTAGTCATGCAGATTACTGAAAAAGTAATGGGGAAAATGATTTATTTTTGTGCTTGTGCATACATGGAAAAGGAATTAAAGGAACCTTGGGGGAAATTATTCATTTTCATGTAATTTGATGAACTTGTGCATATATAGACAGACTACTAAGAGGGTTGTTAGGGGAAATGTTTCATTTTTCGTTCTTGTGCGTACATGGACCAGCCTGACTGAAGGGGTCATTGGAGAAAATGTTTCAGTTTAGTACTTGTGCATACATGGACAAAGTACGCAAGGAATCCTTGGGGGGAAATGATTCATTTTTATATAATTTTGTTTTACTCATACTGAAAAAGTCATTGGGGGCAATGTTTTACTTTTGTGCTTGTGCATACATGTAAAACTAATTAAGGGATCCTTGGGGGAAATTATTCATTTTATTGTAATTTTGCTTTTACTCATACAGACTACTGAAAAAGTCATTGGGGAAAATTATTTAATTTTGTGCTTGTCCATACATGGACAAGTAATTAAGGGAACCTCGGGGGAAATTATTCATTTTGATATCATTTGGTGGTGCTTGTGCATACATGGATAGACTACTGAGAGGGCTGTTAGGGAAAATGTTTCATTTTAGTGCTTGTGCGTACATAGACAAGGGTATTGAATGGGGTCATTGGGGAAAATGTTTAATTTTTGTGCTTGTGCATACATGGACAAAGTAATTAAGGCAACCTTGGGGAAATGATTCATTTTGATGTCATTTGCCCCTTACATGTATACATGGACAGGCTGTTGAGCAGGTCATTTGGGAAAATGTTTCATTTTGGTGTTTTTGCATACATGAACAATGCTTAAGGGAATCTGTTGCATCCCTGCTTACAAAGCTATTGCAGTTCTTTCTATGCAGGTCAAGTACTTTTGTCGACTAATTCCTCTCCACTGATAAGTTGTACAGAAAAGAGTAACGTACTTCAGAATGGCATGCTTGATTTAACAGTATTGCCATTGCTTCTTTAACACATACCAACTCATATCAACACAGGTTGCCTTGACTTCTAATTTTGTAAGACACTTATGTGCAATTATCCTTAATGAAACTTAGTTTACATCACACTGATACTCCTGTAATGGCAGTAAATAGCTTTAAAAAGTGTGCCCTTTTTAAATCACTAAGTGCTCCTCTTGCCCTCTGCCCCCCAGTCTTCAACATATTCCAGCACCTATGCAGAATTACCTGAGATGCTGACAAGTTAGACTACTGAGGGATTTAAGGATGTTATCTGCTTTAGCGGTGTGGTGTCAGGTAAAGTTCTGTACTGACAAATGTAGATTACTACACCTAGGAAGCAAGACCATGGATGGGTATATGGGGGGGGGGGGGTAGATTTGTGGTTCAAATTATTAAAACAGTTTAGAGATAGCCACTGTGGCAGAGGTGAATGATGACAAATGGAAGCTGTGCCAAGTTGTGGGTAGATAAAAAGGGTGAACAAATAAATAAGTAAGTAAGTAAATAAATACATTAATTATGTTGCTAGAGGAGATACAGAAAAACAGATTTATATGTTCTAATGTGAAGCTTATGACCTACTGGCCTTCAAGAAGCTTGATTACTATAAATCTATGTTGATATGTTCTACTCCCTATATATAAAGACTGCTTTTAAAGGAATATTGTAAATCCATGTTATGTCCTACTTTATATATATATATATATATATATATATATATATATATATAGTGTGTGTGTGTGTGTGTGTGTGTGTGTGACTGTGTGAAAACTGTTTCTAAAGGAACTGAATGACTGTCTTAGGAAGGTAAGGGACTCTTATTCCATAATCTCAGAAGACATTGTGTAATGCATATGTCACCTTTTTGTATTACTGATATTTATTTTAAGTTTTATATCCCTATTGCATACATATTCTTGACATAGACTTTGTAGCAGAATTGCATCAGATATTGACCTATAGACAAACCCATAAGAAGAGCAAGATGGAGGTGGTGACTGCCTGTGTGCAACTAACAGAAGGTGCGGAACAATTTTCAAGATGTTATTCCCACCCACATACCCACACATACCATAGTCTCCCATATGTAACCCCTTCCCTGCCCTCTACAGTTTAGATGCCATTTTCAAATATGAAGGTGTAACATTTCACTAGCCACCAAATCAGGAGTTTTTATAGCTAAATTCAAGTTCATAGCGTTTTTGAGCAAGGTTAAAACCTCAAAATAGGGACTGCATTTTTAATAAGATTAACTAGGGTTCAGTACCTCAACTCACAAGGTCTAGAGGAGGTTGTTTTCAATTATAAAGCCTAGGCTCTGTGAAAGCTCTTATATTCGCCTTAGGACTTAAGTTAATTGATATTTCGTTATAATGCTAATTTGTGACTACTGTTTTTCTCCCTTGGTACCTACATTTTGCCTTAAAGAATACTGTAACTTGGTCTGTAGAAGGCTTATATTTTAGGATGAAAGTGCTTACCAGTATAACAGTAAAAACTGGAGCTTTCTCATGATACCATGTGTTCTGTGTTTTATACTTAACTGAGTAACATATATTGTGAAAGCACTGCACAAGTGTGGTTGTATAGCCCAGGGCTTTTGCAGGCTTTTACAGTAAGATTATCCTGTGTCTGAAGGGGGTATTCTGCTTGAAGTAACTCTGTAGAACATGTAAGCAGGTGTTTTACAACTGCTGAGAGAGAAGAGAGAGTTCATTGCAAATTTGGATGGAGACTGAACTGCTTGTGAAGGTAAACAGTCTGGGAAAATGAAAGTGTTGTATTTCCTGGGCCAGAACTGGGAATATTGCTTTTATTTAAAGGTCTGTATTTTGGAAATTAAAAACTGTTATCAAGAATCAGAGGAGTGATATCTGATAACCAGACACAAAGAAGGAAAGCATGTAAAGTTGGACAGTGTTTGTTTCTAACTATTGCTTGTGAGTTATAACTGCATTCTGACTGTAAAAGCCTACATCAAGATGAGTTAAGGATGTTCTGCTTTATAAACTGTTTATGTAAAACCATGGAGAGCAAATTACTCTTATTGTGAACTGTTCGCTTGGAGCTGAGTAAAGTCAGTTAAGATGTTTTTCGTGTTTCACTGTTGCAGTCAACACATTTGGGTTATCTGCTTGCAGGTAGCCCTCAGTTGGCCTGATTATCAAAGTCTTGGGTCCTGCGTCAGTTGCTGTCTCATCTTCCATGACGTCAGGTAGTCAGGGGTATAAAGGCATGCAGCCGACCCCATTTTATCAGTCTTTCTTGCCGTGTGGTGCCCGAAGCAGAAGCAGTTCGCAAGTGTCGATCGGCTGACCCCTGGAATTTTCATTTTCGAATTTCGGATCCAAAGTCTTCAACTAAGCTAAGTACCCCATTGGGGATCCTTTTTCTTGCTCTAAACAGATGTCAGTAAAAGTTAACAATTGTATTTCTTGTGGAAAGGAAGTACCTCATAAAGATTTTCATTCCTACTGCATTCCTTGCCTAGGCCCAGGCCACGATATACCTCGCTGTCGGTTTTGTGCCTTATTCAATCCTCGAACTATTCGTCATCGGTTCATTTTTGCATCTAAACATTTTGGTACTCGGTTCATTTATCCAGAAATGGCTTTGGTAAGCCACCCAACTACTGACATTCTGAAAAAACACAAAGATAAAGACAGAGACAGACCGCATAGGTCCAAAGCTGCCGATGACGCTTCTCCTAAGCTAGTCGCCAGTTCGCCGGTACTCAGTGAGGTGCTTTCGCAGTCCCTGATACCCACTACTTCAGATTCACAGGCCTCTACTGAGACCCATTGGGAGTCTGGTATGCCACAAGATGCTTCTTCGACTGTTCAACCTGTGGATGTCTCTACCTTGGATGGGTCCAGAGCTACTGTGCAGGCATTGGCTTCTGAGGGTGTATTCAGACCTACTGACTTGCATATTAAACCGACACCATCTTCTTCTTCATGGCCTAAAACTCAATCCATGCCTAGAAAACTGATGCCCAGACCGCATGGTCAGGCCCCTATGCCTAAAAAACAAATGATAAGAATGGCTGAAGATGTTATTACTCTAATCAGGGGAGACCTAGGACTGATTTTCCTTCTGATTCTTCTGATCAGGATTCCAAAATTTCTGACCAAGAGTTGCCCTTATCTACCTATGAGGGTTCTGATGCAGAGGACTGCATTCCCTCTGCTTCCCCTCCAGAGGATTTCTCTTTTGGTGAAACCTTGCATACTCTTAGGGAGCATTTCCACTAAGAAACCCAGGATTACTCTGACTCCAAAAAGAGGCTTAGGGAATTCTTACTCCTACCTCAGCACAGGCCTTTAGCTATCCCTCCTGTACTGGACATTGTAGATGATACCTTCTCGGAATCTAGCCAGGTCCCTGACACTTTACCTCCAGCTCCCAGAAAACCTGACAGGTATTACAGGGTACCTGACTCTCACAAGTTCCTCTTTAAGAACCCTACTGCGGATCCTGAGACCATTTCACAGAGACCCAAAGGTGTTAAGGCTACTACTGCCAAAAACCCTACCCCCCTCTGATAGAGATTCCAGGACCCTGGATAGATGGGGTAAGAAGGTATACACTTCTGCAACTTTGGCCATTAGGGCCTTAAACTGCCAGTTTCGTATGTTAAAGTATCAGCAGCATATTATTGGATTGCTTAAACAGAAAATGATGTTGATTCCTGACTGTGCTGAAAATAAAGAATTACAGGATTTAATGCATTCTGCTGAGCAGGTTGGAAACCATACATTGCAATGTGGTTTACATTCATTAGATGCCTCTTGCAGGGTTGCTGTCACTGGGTCTGTACTTAGAAGGCATGCTTGGCTTAAGGAGCAATCTTTGCCAGATCATGTTAAAGCTAAATTACTGGATGCTCCCTTAAACCAAGACTGCCTGTCTGGCACCAAAGCAGAAGAAGTACTTAAAAAGATGGAGGAAAAAGCTAAATCTGTGCAAACTGTTAAAAGTTTCCTGCAAGTACAGCCTCCCAGATTTAGTAGGCATTGGCCATCTAAGAATTGGTCCTTTCCTGCCTCTTCTAGGCCTTCTCAGTCTAAATCCAGAACCAGCAGAACACCCAGGCTTCAGTCCCAAGGTACTCACAGGCCTAAACAGTGGGGGGTTCCTACTTCCAAAGCTGGGAGTAGTAAGACACCCCCCTATGGTAAATTGTCACAATGACTTAACTTTAAACCTTCGAAGCCCTGCTCAACTGACTGTTCCGTTAGGGGGAAAGATTGCCCTGCATGCAAAAAACTGGGAACTCTTTACCCAAGACAAATGGGTTTTAAATATAGTCTCCCAAGAATACAGATTCCACTTCCACTCCTTACCAACCCCACACTGTTGGCCAGCCCTACCCCCAAACCAGCAAGCAGAGGCTCAAAAGCAAGTTCTCTCTCTTCTAAGCATCAGGGCTATTCACCCTGTCCCAGAAGCAGAATGGGGGCAAGGTTTCTACTTAAGAGATTTTCTGGTACCCAGAAAAGACAGTTCCTGGCATCCTATCCTGGACCTGTCTATCCTAAACACCTTTTTTGGAAATCCCAAATTTCAAAATGCTAACTCTACATCAGCTGCTACCCATGCTGGGAAAGAATGCCTGGTTGGCAACACTGGATTTAAAGGAAGCCTACCTGCACATCCCAATAAGGGAATCTTGCAGAAGATACCTACGCTTCAGAACAGGCTATATGCACTATCAGTCCTCTGCACTGCCCTTTGGCTTATCTATTGTGCCCAGGGTATTTGCAAAGTGCCTAGCTCCAGTCATTGCATTTTGCAGGCAAAGAAATATTCAAATATACCCATACCTGGACGATTGTCTAATTCAGGCAGAAAGCCAGGGCATACTATTAAATCATCTGGCATTTGTAAAGAAATTGCTAACTTCTCTGGGGTACACTATAACCGAAAAGAAATCACATCTAGTACCCTGCCAAAAAAGTGTGTTCCTGGGAGCACGCTTGAATACAACTTACCAGATGGCCTATCTCACACCAGAGAAACAAGTTCATTTGACAGCCTACTTCAAACTGCTGGCCACAAAGACCCAGCTATCTGCAAGAAAAATACTGCAAGCCTTGGGGTTCATGGCCTCTTGCATTCTACTAATTCCATATGAAAGACTGCATATGAGGAAACTACAATGGTATCTAAAAAGCCTTTGATGTCCACATTCTCAGGACCTAGAATCAATGATTCCTGTCATACCTTATCTAAAGATAGAGTTCCTTTGGTGGGCAGAGGCCTGACACCTAAACAAGGGACTGCCATTCACTGTATCCCCTGCCACCCAAACCCTAACAGTAGACGCATCAGACTATGCATGGGGGGCTCACTAGGCAGGGCGGTGCAT
>NC_056739.1:1075370457-1075410457 GCF_019279795.1 Protopterus annectens
TACTCTTCTTGCTAAACATGGTTGAAATGCTGTGATTAGTGAACACAAAAATGCAAGAAGCAAAAAATAATAAAACTAAATTATTAAAGGTAACTTCAGCAGCAGTTACAAGGACTTGCTGTTTTCCTTCTTCTTCCTAAACATGGTTCTTAAAAAAGCCATGCCTAGCAAGCATGTGTTTGGGGAGGGTGGGCACCAAATAGTCAAAGTAACTGCAGCAGCATCATTTATAGCGACATGTGTGTATGTTTGCAAGTTAGAGAAAGGGTGTGTATATGCTTTATATAGTATTGCTGTTATTAGTTGTGTTTTTCTTCTTTCATTTCCAGTATGATATCTGAGGTGTACACAGTCAAGAAATTGATTTCAGTTGCTGGACATTGTGTGTGTGTGTGTGTGTGTGTGTGTGTGTGTGTGTGTGTGTGTGTGTGTGTGTGTGTGTGTGTGTGTGTGTGTGTTTTGAGGGTTGTAATACTTGTATGTGTATTATTATTATTATTTATAAATTTCTTTATTCTTATGATAATATGACATTTGATATAATTACTGGGCATATGTATATATATGTTTGTGTATGTGCATGTGTGTGTATGTATGTTTGACAGTCTCAGCCTGTGCTTATGTGTATGTGTCTGTGTGTGTCGATATTTAATAACTATTTTGTATGCAAAATACTTCCTCCAACAGCAATTGCATGTGCTACACACTTTGAAAACATTTCTGGTATGTAGAGGGTGCATTCCATGCTATACCTCAATGGGTTCATTATACCTAGCTGCTGCTTGGGACGTCTTACTGGGTCTTGAACAAGTCCTTTCTACAGCTCCATTATTTTTTTTATTTCAGGTCACATACTAGAGGTTTTTCTGTCTGTTAATGGGTAGTAGGGGTGTATGGTTGCAAATATAATTAAGTTGCATAATGTCAAAGCATACCTTTCAACCTCTTAGTACAAGAAATCTGGACAAAGTAAAAATAATGAGGGGACAAAGGCCCCAAAACAGGGACAGATTTTAAATATTGCTCTTATAAACTAGGAAAGTTGATATAATAAGCAGGTTTTGCTTTAGCATGCATTTTCTGAATTATATAAACGCTTGACAATCATATGTGTCATTATTCAGTGACTTCATCCCTCTGTGATTTGCATGAAAAACATGAATTTTATGAGCAACAGACAAAAAAATATGAGGCAAAAATATGAACATTATGCAAAATCTAGACAGTTGTGAGGTATGAAACACTGCTAACTAAATTCATGAAAGCGGGCATTAAATACCTGGACTTTACTGATGTACAAGCAATGGTGGGATAATGTTGATTTTAAAGTCTGTGCAGTCTTTTTAAATTGTACATAATCAAAGGTGTCTTTAGAAATATGTCATGATAGTAAATTTATTGACAGTTATCAGTATTTTTTTATGGTTGGCAATCTCCTGGCTTTCTGAAACATATTCAGGTATAAGTACTTCTTACTTAAAAATGTTTAAAATGGTAAGAAATATAGAAATGACATTGTTATTTAAGCAATAAACTTATTTGTAATATATACTTGTTTGCAGTAATTATACTCACAAGAAGAAGGTAGCATAATTCTGTGTTGGAAAAGAGAAAAAATAAGTTGGGGAATAGTGTTAGCTGGATAGGACTCAAGAAGGAAAGAAGGAATGAAAGAATGTGTTAGAAGACAACAGTGATTAAAGAGAAATACAAGAAGTAAATACATGTGCAGGAAATAATTTAATGCCATGGGTAAAGGAGGTGTAGTTGATTGAGACATCTGTATATTATTATATAAGGGAATAGGCATAGAATAAGCAGTGGAACCGCAGGAAAGTGATTTTAATAGAGTGTAAAGAAAGTAGAAAAAGGATACTTTGTTGTGACATGGAAAGGGGCATGGGCAGTGAAAAAAGTAGCATTTATGAGAAGAGGAAGAAGTAAGGAAGTAATAGAGGCAGGGCAATTGAAAGTTGGAGGGAGTTATAACAGTGGTAAATGAAAATGTTTCTAAGGTAGCAGAACTTGACATAGTCAAGGGCTGGAAAAGAGAGAGCGTTTTCAACTGTTTAGGTCATTTACTTTGTAACTGCGAGTCAGAGTCAAGAGTCAGCTGGCTAAGTTATAACGTCAGTGAAGCAAGTGAAGTGGCTGTATCTGAAGCATGCTTTTGAAAACAATTGTGAAGGAAGCTGGGACTAAAATTATAGGCAAGGGTAAGGGTGGTACTTTATGCTGCAATCTCAGCCCATATATTTCTAACTTTAGCACTGTTCGCATACTCCTCTGAGTGTAGTCTTTGTATCATTAAGCACCGTCTGGCATCACTTTGTGTTACCAGATTTTGGCTTAACGACATATCCCTCCCTTCTGACCAAACATTTCTCTGAATCAGCTCTCTCTAGTATCACACTCATTTCAATGAAGCAGTGTCATGTAGTATCAAGCAGAAGGAACTTAAGACCCACACAGCACAACTTGAGTATTGCAATGGGAGAACAATGGGAGAACTCGTTACTCATTAGACCCATTATAGAGTACAACGCCCCTTTTGGTATGTACCTCACAAGACATCTACAACAACTGGAAAGGCTGCAGAAATATCTCACAAAGAGGATTACCGGCCTCAAACAGATGCCCTACGCAGACTGTCTCAAAAAACTCCAGCTTTACTCCATTGCATATCGCCTACTCAGAGGAAATCTCTGCCTAACATACAAAGGTATGTCAAACCCAGAGCTGTTGGACATGCTCCACTTAAAGAAATCCCAATCCCCCCGAGCTACACTCTCTGGGGACCTAAACTTGTCACCACAATAAACAGAACATGCTGGAGGGATAGATTCCTGTCCCAGAGACTTCCCATACTCTGGAACAAACTACCTATTTATATCAAACAAAGCTCCTCATTAGCAATCTTCAAGAAAAATCTTGATGACTGGATGGGAAATAGGAAATTCACCCCGGGGATCACCTCTGTGGCTCTGCTTGACAGGGGCACAGGAAAATAATTTTCTTGGATGGTGAAAGCAAGGGTACCTTTTTGGCTAGGTTTATATAGGCCCTAGGGCAATAGCCGAGTACCTACCTATGAACCTATGAACTACTTTGGCAGAAGTGTAGCTATGGCAGCATGAAGTGGGTGGCTGACACAGGGCCAAGGTGTTAGGGGATGCAATTGTCATTTAGCAGTGGCATGGTAATATATTCCAGCATTCAGAAATAAATGCCAGATGTTCATCATGTTACCATGCTGCAGTCATCACACTTGGGTTATCCTGTCATCAGGCAGTCTCGCAGTCAGCCAGAATTCCAAAGTCTTGGTCCGGCGTCGGTTGCTGTCGCTTTTTCCCTGACGTCAGTGTGCCAGGGGTATATATAATGCATCTGACGCCATTTTCTTCAGGTTTTCTTGCCGCGCGGTGCCTGAAGCAGAAGCAGTTCGCAATTGCCGGTCGGCCGACTCCTGAGATTTTCGAAGTCGAATTTCAGATCCGAAGTCTTCAATAAAGCTAAGTACCCCATTGGGGAAACTTTTCTTGCCTCAGACCGATGTCAGAAAAAGTTGACAATTGCATTTCTTGTGGGAAGCAAATACCTCATAAGGATTTTCATTCTTACTGCATAGCTTGCCTAGGCCCAGACCACGATGTCACTGGTTGTCGTTTTTATGCTAGGTTTAATAAGCGTACTATAAAAAAATGCTTTGATTTCGCACAACACTACTTCGGTAGAAAATTTAACTACACTATGCCGTCGGAGCAACTGACTACCGGCGTGCACAAAAAATGCAAGGATAAGGACAGGCAGCCTAGACCCAAGCCAGACTCCGAGGCCTCGGCTGGTCCAGTCTCCGGTACACCGGTCTTCAGTGAGGCTCCGACGCAGCCCCTGACTACCGCAGATCTGGAACCCGAGACCACTTCAGAGCTTTTGGCGGAGAGTACTAGGCCGACGCAGCCATTTTGTTTAGCCCCTACCGACGACACTGCTGAAAAAGATGCCGGTGCTGCAGAAACACCTTCGGTTTCTGAAGGCGTCTTCAGACCGACGACGCTCACCATAAAAACGTATCCTAAGACTAAGACTCCTATTAAACCTAAAATGACTGCACTTCAGTCTCCAGTTCAAGGCCCCATACCTAAGAAACAGATGCTCAAAATGGCTGAAGATTTGATCTCTTTAATCAGGGGTTGCCAACCCCCACCTGACAAAATGCCTAGACAAGAGGAAGATTATGCCTCCTCTGAACAAGTGTCTATTTCCTCAGGCTCCTCTGAGGACCAAGATTACTCCGTCTCCCCTTATGAAGATTCTGATGCTGAGGATTCTATTCCCTCAGCTTCTCCTCCTGAAGACTACTCCTTTGGGGAAACTTTACACACTATGAGGGAACATTTTCACTGGAAAGGTCAGGACTACTATGACTCAAAGGAAAGACTCAGAGAGTTTCTTTTACTCCCCCAGCACAGACCACTTGCCATCCCCCAGTTTTAGACATTGTGGATGATGTTTACTTAGAATCCAGTTTGAACCCAGATTCTCTGCCTCCTGCTCCAGCCAAACCTGACAGATACTATAGAGTGCCTGATTCCCAGAAATTCCTTTATAAAAGCCCTGTTGCTGATCCAGAGACTATCTCCCAGGGTCCCAAAAGGGCTAAGGCTTCTGTGGCAAAAAATCCTGTACCCTCTGAAAGAGACTCCAGAGCACTAGACAGTTGGGGGAAAAAGGTTTACACCTCAGCCACTCTAGCTATGAGGGCACTAAATTGCCAATTCCACATGCTAAAATATCAGCAATTTCTAATGTCTCAGTTAAAAAAAAAAATGAGCACACTCCCTCAACAGTCTGAATTGAAAGAAATGCAGGATCTGTTGCATGCAACTGAACAGGTGGGCAAACATACTTTACAATGTGGGTTTGACTCTTTGGATGCTTCCTGCAGAGCAGCTGTCACTGGATCTGTTATACGTAGGCATGCTTGGTTAAAGGAACAAACTCTACCTGATCATGTTAAAGCAAAGTTTCTAGATGCTCCCTTACAGCAGGATGTTCTTTTTAGAGTTAAAGCAGAAGACGTCTTAAAGAAAATGGAGGATAAGGCAAAATCTATGCAGACAGTCAAAGATTTTCTACAGGTACAGCCCCCTCGCTTCAGCAGAAATTGGCCAACAAAAAATTGGTCCTTTCCAGCTACTGACAGACCACAGAGGGATAAATACAGACGTCCAAGAGGCAGAGGACAACTACAAGCCCAGTACAAACCTCAACAATGAGGCACTGCAATACAGAAGGGAGGAGAAGACAGGTCCCAAACTACCAGAAGGCAAACTCAATGACTTGCACCTCATCTGGCCAAGCAACACTCTCTTGGCAGCCCCCTTGGGAGGAATACTCGCACTTTTTTCAGACAACTGGCACATTGTCACAAAGGACAAATGGGTCCTAGACATAATTTCATGAGGATACAGATTCCATTTTCACACCTTGCCAATGAAAAGAGGAATGCCAAACCTGCCACAAAATCAATGGGCAGAGGCACAAAAACAAATTACAGCTCTCATGGACATGAGAGCCATTCAATTGGTACCTACTCGAGAGCAAGGCCAAGGATTTTACTCAAGACTCTTTCTAGTGCCCAGAAAGGACAATGCCTGGAGACCAATTCTGGACCTTTCAGTTTTAAACACCTTCTTACAAGTACCCAAATTCAAGATGCTAACACTACAGCAGCTTCTTCCCATGTTGGGCAAGAAAGCATGGCTAGTAACATTGGACCTCAAGAAAGCATACCTGCATGTCCCTATCAGACAAAGTTGCAGAAGATACCTCCATTTCATTGCAGGTTCAACCCATTACCAATTCTCTGCACTGCCCTTTGGCTTATCTACTGTGCCCTGGGTCTTCACAAAATGCCTGGCACCAGTAATTGCATACTGCAGACAAAGAGGAATTCAAATATACCCATACCTGGACGACTGCCTCATCCAAGAAGAAAGCAAGGACATCCTCTTACAATATCTGGCTTTTGTAAAACATCTTCTAAGTTGCCTGGGGTACACAGTAAATGAAAAGAAATCAAAACTAGTACCCTCACAAAATATGACATTCCTGGGTGCCAGCTTGAATACAACGGCCTAGAAGGCTTATCTGACGCCAGATAAACAACTACAACTGACTCAATATTTCAAAACAATGGCAACAAAGACCCAACTACCTGCAAGAAAAATTCTGCAGGCCTTGAGCTTCATGGCATCTTGCATACTACTAATACCATTTGCAAAGCTGCATATGAGGAAATTACAGTGGTACCTAAAAAGCGTATGGTCTCAACACAGCCACAGCTTGGATACAATGATATCTCTCATTCCCTGCCTACAACAGGAGTTTCTATGGTGGTCACAGGCATGTCACCTCAACAAGGGTCAGCCGTTCACCTTGCCCCCAGCCAGGCAAACTATGACAACAGATGCATCGGACTACGCCTGGGGGGCACACATGGCAGGACAGTGCGTTCAAGGCGTATGGACTGCAGATCAAAGGAATATGCACATCAATCAAAAAGAGATGCTAGCTGTACAGAATGCTCTGACAGCCTTCAAGAATCTATTACATCCAGGACAACTTACAGTAAGGACGGACAACATCACAGTAATGTGGTACATAAACAAACAAGGGGGTACATACTCCTACCCTCTATGCAGGCAAGCAATGACCTTGTGGAACACAGCTCTGGCTTACCAAGTTCAGTTACAAGCTCAATTCCTGCCAGGAAAAAAGAACACATTGGCAGACGACTTCAGCAGAAACATCATGGATCCCCACGAGTGGAAACTGGATCCACAAGTATTTGCAATGATAACTCAGAAATGGGGCCTTCCAGACATAGACCTGTTTGCCAGTCCTCAAAACTATCAACTAACAAAATTTTGTACAAGGACGCTTCACCATCAAGCTTGGAAAGTGGACGCACTCTCATTCAGTTGGAAATACCTGACAGTATATGCCTTCCCTCCATTGCCTGTCCTCACAAAGGTGCTTCTGAAAGTCAGAAAGGAGAGACCACGACTCATACTCATAGCCCCAGACTGGCCACGCCAGCACTGGTACCCACTATTGAGGAATATGGCCCAGGGCCCACCTTGGATTTTACCACAAATTGCCCATTTGCTCACACAGCAAAACAATCAGATTCTTCACAGCCAGCTCAAAACCTTTAATCTGGCTGCATGGCAAATCACCTAAGCATTCAGCCAGCTCCTCTTTCCCAAGCAGTTATGGATGTTATTCTGGAAGCTACGAGGCCCAGCACCAGGAAGGCCTATTCGGACAAATGGAAAAGGTTTTGCGCCTGGAACCAAGCTAAAGGCCAAAACACACTTCAGCCTCACATGCCTCAGATTCCCACTTCTACGGCAGTTCCTCAGAGGGGCAAAAAACATTAGGTCCCCCAGGAGAGCACCTACACCAACATGGGACCTCAATTTTGTTCTGGAAAAACTTACGCTACCTCCCTTTGAACCACCTTTCTCTGCAGACCTACAGTTTCTATCATGGAAGACTGCCCTGCTGCTAGCAATAACTTCAGCTAGAAGAGTCTGAGAGCTGCAGGCACTAATGGCAGTGGAACCTATTCTCAATTTCCATCATGACAGAGTTTCTCTACGAATTAATCCTTCCTTCATGCCTAAGGTGGTTTCCAGTGTGGCTTTAAATCAAACCACCCACTTACCCACCTTCTTCCCAAATCCACAGAACAAAGGAGAAAGACTCCTGCATTCCTTGGACATTCACAAGCAACTTCGTTACTACTTGGATAACACTAAGGCTTTCAGAAAATCTGACCAGCTCTTTGTATCCTATGCTACAGCTTCACAAGGGAAGGCTATATCAAAACAAACCATTTCCAAATGGATGGGATATTGCATTCATTTTTGCTATACCCATCATGGAAAACCAGTTCCTGCTACCATTAGGCCCCACTCTACCAGGGCAACAGCTACATCTACAGCCTTCCTCAGGGGGGTTCCAACCAAGGAGATTTTGGAAGCTGCAACTTGGAGTTCAGTACACACCTTTACCAAACACTATCACTTACCACTTTACTCTAAGACTAGAGCTGGCTTCGCCACTGCAGTTCTGCAGGGCCTTCTAGCCTCTCTAACCCTCTATAACTCCTCCACCCATCCTTAGCTTTGTGATTCTACCCAAGTGTGATGATTGCAGCAGGGTAACACGAAGAACATAGTACAGTTTTGTACCTACCATAAATGTAGATGTTCAAGTGTACACCCTGCTGCAGTCCAGGTTACCCTCCCTCCATCCCCTCTGATCTAACTGGCTAAATCTCTACAATACCTTCCTGATGTATTTGCTTATAGCTGGAGGGATTTTGTTTTTGTCCAAAAATTACTTAATTTGGTACTAATTACTGACCACCTTTTTGGGGGCACCTGACATCTGGGGCAAGAAAAACTGAAGAAAATGGCGTCGGATGCATTATATATACCCCTGGCGTACTGACGTCAGGGAAGAAGCGACAGCAACCGACGCCGGACCAAGACTTTGGAATTCCGGCTGACTGCATAACCCAAGAAAATATAATGCTGATACAGTAGTGGCCAAATACAGCCAACTGGAGAACTAGGAAGTGCAGTTTATGTGTTTGTTAAATATTATTCCCCAATTGGAAGAAGCATGGATGAATAAAGCCATTAAAACCTCATAGCTTGTTATCATTTTGAGACCATTGGACAGCTCATAAAGGTGCTAAATGTGGAAGAAGAATACCCAGACAATTCCAATAGTAGTAGGAGCAACAGGTCTTATAAAAAAGAATTTATAGCCATACTTGATATGTTACCAATACATGTAAATCCATATGAATTGCAGAAGGAGTCATTACTGAGCACATTGTGTGTGCTATGAAGAGCACTTCAGGCTGACATCAAAGACTGAAACAATACTAATTTCATGAACTTTATTCATACTTTGACATAAGAATGGGGTTCATTCCTGTCATGGTATTAGAAACCCAAAAGACTTGGAGAAATTAAAAAAAGAGTGAAAGTTTACAAAGTGCATTGAACATGTGGGAGAAACAGACAAATGCAGGTTTTGTAAAACAGACTTAGAAGCAGTTGCACATCTTGTTGCTGGTTGTGATATACTAATGGCAGAAGGGCTGTATACTGAAAGGCATAATAGTGTGGCAGTACTGTTGCATTGGGGATTGTGCAAACATAATATTGAAGTAGCTGAAAAACATTGGAAACATGAGCCACAAAGCATCATAGAAAATGATTAAGTTTATATCACATAGGCTCACCCTTTACCAACAGTTCAGAAAAGTGATGTGAGAAAAACAAAAGACAAAAGTAGCATTGATCATTGAAATTGCTACACCTAGTGACTAGTGTCTTATGTACACAGAGGCACAAAGTCGTAAAATACCTGGATTTGTAGGCAGAAGTAAGGGCAATGTGGAAGAAGGATACCCAGACAGTTGCTATAGTAGTAGGAGCAAACGGCATTATAAAAAAGAATTTACAACCGTACTTAGATATATTGCCGATACATGGAACACCGTATGAATTGCAGGAGTCATTACTGCACCCATTGCAGGTGCTGTGAAGAGCACTTCTGGTTAACATCAAAATATTGAAACAATACTACTTTCAAGAACTTAAATCACACTTTGACTTAGGAATGGGGTCTAGCCCCATCATGGTATTAGAAACCCAAAAGACCCGGAGAAATAAAAAAGGAAAATGTACTTACAGTTAAACTTGCATTTCAGGATCTTTTTGAATTACAAACCGCATTATTGTTGTTTAGTTTTTCTAAAACATCCTTGGTAGAAGTTATAGACCACGACATAGCTAGTTGTCGGTTTTATGCTAGATTCCATCAACGTACAATTAAACGAAGGTATGATTTTGCATTTCCTTACTTCGGTAGGCGTTTTAATTACAAAATGTCGTCGGATACGGTTCCGGCTACCGGAGTTCACAAACGACGCAAGGATAAAGACAGGCCTCCGAGGTCCAAATCAGACGATATTGTACAAGCAGAGCCAGCTTCAGGTTCGGCCGTCGTCAGTGAGGCACTTTTGCAGCCCCTGTCGTCAGCCATTTTGGAACCGATGGCTGAAACGGACTCCCACGAGGAGCCAACTAGGCCTTTGAATATTTCTGTTGCAGGACCTTCGGACAATGCTCCTTCGGATGGGTCCGGAGCCGCTGTGCAGGTACTAGCTTCCGATGGGGTTTTCAGGCCTACTCAGCTTCTAATAAAGGCAAAGGCAAAGACTCCTTCCAAATCAAAGACTGCAGCCCAGGCCTCTTCTGATCTGGCACCCAAGTCTCAGAAACAGTTACTCAAGATGGCTGAAGACTTACTTACTATGATTGGGGGATCACATCCCCCTCCAGATAAAAGGCCAAGGCAGGAAGTGTATTATGACTCCTCTGATCAGGCTTCTGTTTCTTCAGTTTCTTCTTCTGACCAGGAATATTCTTTCCCTCCTTATGAGGATTCTGATGCTGAGGAATCCATTCCTTCAGCCTCTCCCCCTGAGGATTTCTCTTTTGGGGAAACTTTGCATGAAATGAGGGAACATTTTCACTGGGAAGGACAGGAGTACTCGGAATCTAAGAAAAGACTTAGGGATTTTCTTCTTCTTCCCCAACATAGACCCCTGGCTATTCCTCCTATTTTGGATATTGTGGATGATGCTTTTTCGGAGGCTAACTTAACACCTGACTCTTTTCCTCCAGCTCCTGTTAAGCCAGACAGATATTATAGGGTTCCTGATTCCCATCAGTTTTTATACAAGAATCCTACTGCTGATCCTGAAACCATTTCTCAGGGTCTTAAGGGGGTTAAGGCCGCTTCTGCTAAAAACCCCATTCCCACTGAGAAGGAGTCTAGATCTTTAGAAAGATGGGGCAAAAAAGTGTACACTTCTGCTACTTTATCTATTAGGGCTTTAAACTGTCAGTTTCATATGCTGAAATATCAGCAATTTCTTCTGTCTGTTTTTAAAACAAAAGTTAACTTCCATTTCCCCCTTTGCAGATGATAAGGAATTACATGACTTAATGCATGCCACTGAACAAGTTGGGAAGCATGGTTTACACTGTGGATTTGATGCCTTGGAGGCTTCTTGTAGGGCTGCTGCCTCTGGCACAGTCATTAGAAGGCATGCGTGGTTAAAGGAACAAAACTTGCCAGATAAAGTAAAAGCTAAATTATTGAATGCTCCTGTTCAGCATAATGTTTTGTTTGGATCTAAAGCTGAAGAGGTGATAAAGAAGATGGAGGACAAGGCAAAATCCATGCAAACGGTTAAAGATTTCTTACAAGTACAGCCACCCAGATTTAGTAGGAATTGGCCTACTAAAAATTGGTCCTTTCCCAATTCTGACAGGCGTCAGAGGGGTAGATACAGATGCTCCCAAGGAAGGCCTCAAACGCAAGCCTCTTATAGACCAAGACAGTGGACTGCTTCCACCCCTCGGGGAGGAGAGGACAGGTCGCAAGCTCATAGAAAACAGACTCAATGACTCCCTCTGTTGGGCTGCAGGAACTTCTTGCCTGGAAGCCCCTCTCAGAGGAAAACTTTCTCTTTTTCACCTAAATTGGACTCATATAACCCAAGACAAGTGGGTTCTGGATGTGGTTTCAAGAGGTTACAAATTCCATTTTCATACCCTACCAAGACCAAGCGAATGGCCGGATCTTCCAAAACATCAATGGTTAGAGGCCTTAAACCAGGTGGAAGCTCTCTTGGCTATGAAAGCCATAGAACTGGTTCCACTTTCAGAGATGGGACAATGTTTTTACTCAAGGCTCTTTCTAGTCCTTAGAAATCAAAATTCATGGAGACCCATTCTGGATCTGTCAGTCTTGAACACTTTTCTCGAGATACCAAAATTTAAGATGCTTACTCTACAGCAGCTACTTCCAATGCTGACCAAAAATGCATGGATAGTAACTTTGGATTTAAAGGAGGCATATTTACACATTCCCATCAGGCAGGAATGCAGAAAATACCTCAGGTTCAAGGCCGGATCGAGGCACTATCAATTCTCTGCGCTGCCCTTTGGATTGTCTACTGCGCCCAGGGTCTTCACCAAATGCCTGGCTCCAGTAGTAGCTTATTGCAGACTCAAGGGAATTCAAATTTACTCTTATCTGGATGACTGTCTTATTCAGGCAGACAGCAAGGATGTCTTACTCCAGCATCTAGAATTTGTTCAGAATCTTCTCAAGTTCTTGGGATTCACTGTAAACATAAAAAAGTCAAATTTGACACCATCACAACAGATAACTTTTCTGGGTGCTCTTCTCAACACAACAACCCAGATGGCATTTCTGACATAAGAAAAACAATTACAGCTGGCTTCAACTTTCAAAACCTTGGCAACATTAACTCAGCTATCTGCAAGGAAATTCCTGCAGGCTTTGGGTTACATGGCCTTCTGCATCCTTCTCGTACCATATGCAAGACTACATATGAGGAAAATACAGTGGTACCTAAAAAGTGTTAGTCTCAGCATTGCCACAGTTTAGACATACAGATTACCGTCCTGCCTTGTCTTCAAAAGAAATTCCTTTGGTGGTCCAAGGCATGTACTCTAAACAAAGGAAAATCCTTCAGTCTGCCTCCAGCCACTCAGATACTAACCACGGACGCCTCAGATTATGCATGGGGAGCCCATTTTCGGGGCAACTGTCTGCAGGGCCTTTGGACAAAGGATCAGAAGCTCCTGCATATCAATTTAAAGGAAATGTTAGCCGTTCAGAAGGCTCTATTGGCCTTCAGGAATCTTCTACATCCAGGACAACTACTGATACGGACAGACAACACCACAGTTATGTGGTACATAAACAAGCAAGGGGGATCTCATTCCTATCCCCTTTGCAGACTAGCCATGAATCTATGGAATACAGCTCTAGCTTGCAAACTGGACCTTCAAGCTCAGTTTCTACCAGGGAAGCAAAACTTCCTGGCAGACAGTCTGAGCAGAAACCTGTCGGACCCACACGAATGGATGCTGTATTCAAGATGAATATTCAAGATGATTACAGCAGTCTGGGGATGTCCTCACATAGACCTCTTTGCATCCCACCTCAATCATCAACTACAGATTTTTTTCTCCAGGACATTCCATGAACTAGCTTGGAAAGTGGATGCACTATCATTCAGTTGGAGAAACCTCTCCGGGTATGCCTTCCCGCCTCTACCTCTTCTTCCACGGGTGTTATTAATGATCAAACAGGACAAGCCCAAGATGATAATCTTGCTGGCCCCAAATTGGCCTCGACAGTTTTGGTACCCAACACTGAAAAACATTTGTCTGGAGCCCCCTTGGGTTTTACCACAGACTCCGAACCTTCTGTCCCAACACCAGGGTCAGGTTCTGCACTCCCATGTCAAAACTCTCAGCCTGGCGGCATGGTTAATCCAGGGTCTATGATTCATTCTCTCCTACCCAAGCAGGTTATGGATGTCATTTTAGAAGCCAGACGTCCTAGTACTAGAAAATCTTATGCAGGAAAATGGAAAAGATTTTGCTCCTGGATGCAGGCTCGGGATTCAGATCCTCTTATTCCTAACATTCCTCTGATTTTACTTTACCTGACAGACCTCTTACATAAGGGTCTCTCTTCCTCTTCCATAAAAATACATGCCTCTGCTATTTCTGCTCATTATAATACAGACCCTCCAATCTTTTCCCACCAGCTCATGAGACAGTTTCTCAGAGGAGCTAAGAACTTAAGGCCCCCTAGATCTCCACCCATTCCTGCTTGGGATCTCAACTATGTTTTGAAAAAGCTCACCTTACCTCCTTTTGAGCCTGCTGCCACATCTGACATCAAGTTTTTATCTTGGAAGACAGCCATCCTGTTAGCTCTGACCTCTGCCAGGAGATTTTCGGAGTTGCAAGCTCTCATGGCTGTGGAACCTTATATTATTTTTCATCAAGACAGGGTGTCTTTAAGGACTAATCCTACTTTCATGCCTAAGGTGGTTTCCACAGTGGCTTTAAATCAAACTATTCTCTTGCCAACTTTTTTCCCCACTCCTCAAAATAAGGGGGAAAGGATCTTGCATTCCTTGGATGTACACAGACAACTACGTTTTTACCTGGACAGAACCAAGGACATCAGGAAATCAGAACAATTGTTTGTTTTTTATGCTTCAAGTTCCCAAGGTAAAGCCATTTCAAAACAGACCATTTCTAAATGGGTTGCTCATGGAATCAGATTTTGTTATTCACACCATGGAAAGCAAATCCCAGGGAGTATAAGGACTCACTCTACCAGAGCTGCTGCCACTTCAGCTGCCTTCCTCAGGGGAGTTCCTACCAAAGACATTTTGGAAGCTGCAACTTGGAGTTCAGTGCATACTTTTTCCAAGCACTACAATCTACCTCTCTACTCTAAGTCTAGGGCAGGCTTTGCTTCTGCAGTCTTGCAGGGCCTTTTAGCCACCCCCTCTACTTTATGACCACCTCCCTTTTATTCTGCTTTGGGATTCAACCCTACAGTCATGACTGCAACAGTGAAACACGATGAACATCAGTTGTGTACACTTACCATAAATGTAGATGTTCGAGTGTCTTCACTGTTGCAGTCTGGGTTACCCACCCTCCTGTCCCCTCTTATTTTCTTCTTTGTGTGGTTCCCTTCTTCACCCTTCTTCTGAGGTGTATTTGCAAAGGGTATGGGATCTTACTCATTTTGGAACACCTGACATCCTGGCACTCTGACGTCAGGGAGCATGGCTGAGCAGCCAACGCCGGACCCAGACTTTGGGATTCTGGCCGACCGAGGACTGCCTGCCGGCAGGAGAGAACCCTACAGTTATGACTGCAACAGTGAAGACACTCGAACATCTACATTTATGGTAAGTGTACACAACTGTACTTTCTCCAGCATCGGTGTGTTCTGTAGTGAATTCTGCATTTGCATTATGTAGTCAATTATGAGTTTTAGTTAGCTCTGCTGTCAGACGTTCTAGGGAACAGTTGTAATATGTATAGCAATGGATAAAGAGTAGCTCCTTCACTGCAGCATGGGGGGGGGTTGTAATATGTATAGTAATGGATAAAGAGTAGCTCCTTCACTGCAGCATGGGGGGGTTGTAATATGTATAGCAATGGATAAAGAGTAGCTCCTTCACTGCAGCATGGGGGGGTTGTAATATGTATAGCAATGGATAAAGAGTAGCTCCTTCACTGCAGCATGGGGGGTTGTAATATGTATAGCAATGGATAAAGAGTAGCTTCTTCACTGCAGCATGGGGGGGTTGTAATATGTATAGCAATGGATAAAGAGTAGCTCCTTCACTGCAGCATGGGGGGTTGTAATATGTATAGCAATGGATAAAGAGTAGCTTCTTCGCTGCAGCATGGGGGGGTTGTAATATGTATAGCAATGGATAAAGAGTAGCTCCTTCACTGCAGCATGGGGGTTGTAATATGTATAGCAATGGATAAAGAGTAGCTCCTTCACTGCAGCATGGGGGGGTGGTAATATGTATAGCAATGGATAAAGAGTTGCTCCTTCACTGCAGCATGGGGGGGTTATAATATGTATAGCAATGGATAAAGAGTAGCTCCTTCATTGCAGCATGGGGGGGGGGGTTGTAATATGTATAGCAATGGATAAAGAGTTGCTCCTTCACTGCAGCATGGAGGGGTTGTAATATGTATAACAATGGATAAAGAGTAGCTCTTTCACTGCAGCATGGGGGGGGGGGGTTGTAATATTTATAGCAAAGTCTAAAGAGTAGCTCTTGCATTGCAGCACGGGGAGGTTTGTAATATATATAGCAAAGTGTAAAGAGTAGCTCCTGTATTCCAGCACAGGGAGGTTTGTAATATATATAGCAAAGTGTAAAGAGTTGCTCTTGCACTGCAGCACCGGGGTGTGTGTGTGTGTGTGTTTGTGTGTGTGTGTGTGTGTGTGTGTGTGTGTGTGTGTGTGTGTGTGTGTGTGTGTGTGTAATGTATAGCGAAGTGTAAAGAGTAACTCTTGCACTGCAGCACAAGGGGGGGTGTAATATCCATATCAAAGTGCAAAGAGTAGCTCTTGCACTGCAGCACAGGTTTGTAATATGTATAGCAAAGTGCAAAGAGTAGCTCTTGCACTTCAGCATGGGTGGGGTTGTAATATGCATAGCAAAGTGTAAAGAGTAGTTCCTGCAATGCAGTATAAGGGGGAGGGTGCTGCACTCCTGAGTGTGTTGCCCTTTGGATGAGATGTTAAACCGAGGTCCCATCTGCTTGAGTTGGTATCTTCTATTAGCATCCTAGCTGTTCCATACCAATATGTCTCCCTACACATTTGGACTGGCACATTGTACTGATGTTTCAGCTTCAAAGGAGTTGGCTGATCCATTTTTTCTGAACAGCTAATCTCCTGGGTTGTGAGTATGAAGACCTCTTTGTACTTGAACATTCCTTTCCTGTTACATGTGCTCTAAGGACTTGCATGGAAGGTTTCAGATGCAGACCTTTTGCTGTTTTGGCAGCACTGACTTTGTTGATATAGGTATGTGACCACTATGTCAGCAAAAAATATGAAGTTCCAGTTATAAACTGTTTTGTACTTCCTGTCCAGTGTGTAACAGTCAGAAATATAGCAGTAGTTAACTTGAACTATGCTATTCAGTAAGTCATGAAATGCCATTTTTGATACAAAGTAGCAGAGTTTATCTTTCTCAGGAAGTCTTGTAGTTTTCCAGAGCTTGAAACTGAGTGTACACAACACGTAAACTGCTTATGATAATTAACTCTTCCTGAAGGCATAAAACAGCAAACTGGGTGGAACTTTCAGCCTAACTAAACAGACATATGAACCAAAAGGAATAATTTATTGTGGAAGGTGGATGTTACTGATGTAGCAAATACAGAAGTTTGTGTTAATAACTGCACAAATAGGTGGCACTGAGGACACCCGTCTGGTGGTGAAGACCCATGAATAGTGCAGCTTGATAGTCAAGCAATGGACTTCAGCCAGTACCAGGTGCTCGTCAGAATTACTTTGTTCACAATGTTAACACAAACATTAATCAAAAAACAATGTTGGGACAGAATACAAGAGAAGTAATTAACTACAGAAGCAGAGTAGTAAGGACAACAACATTTTTATCCTTGTCTTTTTTATTTGATATCTTCTTTCATTTCATTTTGTAATCCGTTTGTCCTGATATTCATCTGTGTTCATACAAAATCTTAATAGTTCTTAAATTTATAACTTTTAGCATCTGAGCCGTATCTTTTAAATCTTTAAACATGATTGTTACTTCCCATTTTATAGCATTTCTGCAAAATAGCTCTTCAATGATTCAGCTGACAGTCTTTGCTTAGTTGCAGTCAGCAGGGGATTAGCTGGCTGCTAAGGCGATGAAATGGCCAAAATACTGGAAGTACCACAACATGGGTATTTACAATATTTTGAGTAAGTCAGTGGTTTGACTGTTATACAACAAAGGTTTTCACATGTACCCTATCAGAGTTTCTTACTAACTAAACTAGATAGTGATCAGTTGAACTGTGTAGGTGATCAGATGAAGGAGTTTAGCTACATTATTAAAGTGTACCTGCGGGCAACTTATCTGGCCCGGATAAAATGTGCACTATCAACAAAGGAAATGGTTAGAGGTGTGACATATATGGTCATATGTGAAATGCAGTGTGTGTGTGTGTGTGTGTGTGTGTGTGTGTGTGTGTGTGTGTGTGTGTGTGTGTCTCTAAGGGAGCTTTGGGTGCTGTGTATCTTGTGACTTTTCCTTCTTGGTCAGTTTTGAGTAAAGCTTTGTCAGTATTTGTGCTTCAGTCTCTTCATTTGACCATATGTATGTGTTTATGTACATACAGTACTTGGTATCTGAAACAAAGATGACTTTTTACATTCATTTCTGCATTTAGGCTGCATGCATCACTGTAGTGACCCATGAGTGGCAAAAGAAGTTCAACTACACACACACACACACACACACACACACACACACACACACACACACACACACACACACACACACACACACACATTTGTTTACTGGGAAACTCCTTCTGGGTGGGAACCCATTTTCTGCGGAGGCCTGGGGAGAAAAGCTCCAGAGACAATTAGCATATTACATTAGTTTATTATAGAGCAAGAATTAATATTTTTGCATACAAGAAAGACTACAATAATGGATAGCACATCATTTTTACATATATTAAATTAAACCTACTTGCACATTAATTACAGACATTACATATTACTAAGGAGACTATATACGTGAGACAAGTGGTCTTTACAATTATATGATTGAGATCAGCATGATTCTGCTTGATAGTGAAACAATTGTTTATTGTAATGTACTTCGTATACATATCTTATAGTACAGGGTTGAAGGAGAAGGGCAGTTACAGGAGAAGGAAGGCAGGAGTTAGAAATATATGTGTTTATTAGTAAAGTGTGGGGTATGGAAAGGGAAGAAGCAAAAGGGAGAAAGAAAAGTTAGGGGACTGTATAGTGATAATAGTAGTGTAAGGTGTAGATAAAGGAGGCAAGAAATGATCACTTATATAAACTATAGTGGCAAGATGGAGAGTAATACTGTTACAGTTACAAATTAAGGAGCTATTAGAGTAACCCTGTATAGAACATGAGCAGAGCCATGTCATTTTTAGATAGTTTTTAAGAAAGTGCGTGAAGGATTTGAGGGGTGTGTCTGTCTTTATATATGTGGGCATAGTGTTCCATATTTTAGCTATGGAGTGAGAGTACAGAGAATACCCTTTTGATTTAGTTGATTTGTAAACAGTGAGTTGAACTTGATTACTTGTTCACAGGGGCCGTTTAGCGCAGCATTTTTGTAGTATAAAATTTAAGGCTTGGCAGGTGGCTGGGTGATGAATAATTTTATGTGTGGGGATTAGCTGAGTATATTTAGGTAGTTGGATAGTTCTAGCCAGTTAAGCATTTTCAATGCAGTGCAGTGGTGGGAATGGCAGTGAGAATTTGATGCAAATCCAGCTATTTTATTGTAGCATTTTTCAAGTTTTTGAGTAAGTGAGATTTGAAGATTAGTGAAGATGATAGCTCCTTAAAGAAGAGAAGGCAGAAGATAGCTATTTGCAAGGGTGTATCTGGATGTGAAGGTGAATAAGGTTCTAGCTCTGTAGAGTAAGCCTAGATGTTCTTCGTGTTTCACTGTTGCAGTCATCACATTTGGCTAATCTGCTTGCAGTAGCCCTCAGTCGGCCTGATTAGTAAAGTCTTAGGTCCTGCGTCGGTTGCTGTCCCTTCTTTCGTGACGTCAGGTCATCAGGGGAATAAAACATGCAGCCGACACCATTACATCAGTTTTTCTTGCCGTGCGGTGCCAGAAGCAGAAGCAGTTCGCAAGTGCCGGTCGGTTGACTCCTGAAATTTTCGTTTTCGTGTTTCAGAACCAAAGTCTTCAAGTAAAGCTAAGTACCCAATTGGGGAAACTTTTTCTTGCTCCTTACCGATGACAGTAAACATTAATAATTGCATTTCTTGTGGAAAGCAAATACCTCACAAAGATTTTCATTCGTACTGTATTCCTTGCTTAGGCCCTGACCACAACGTACCTTGCTGTCGGTTTTGTGCCTTATTGAGAGAATGAGTACACTCGAACATCTACATTTATGTTAAGTGTACACGACTGTACTTTTTGGTGTATTTTTTTTTATGGCATTTTAAATGGGGGTAAATCAAATTTAAGGTTGTCGTTTATGGTCATGCCTAATAGTTTTGTATTGGTTTCCACTTCTATAATGGTACAGTAGACTCCCTCTTATCTGGTCTCGCTGGCATCGCACCTTAGGCTGGATAAACAAATGGCTGGTTAATCAGAAAAAGCATACAAAATAGCATTTATAGATTATAAATCAGCTAGAATAACAGGATTTGTGTTAGTATATATTTTTCTAATAAATGTGAAGTCTAAAACTCAAATGTCTGTCATTATTTAGCCCAGAGGAGGCAGAAGTGTTGTTGTTCTCTGTTGTCTTTTGCTAGGGCTATAGCAGAAATTTGATGGCCAGTTAAAGAGGAGGCCGGTTAAAGAGAGGCCGGATAAGAGGGAGTCTACTGTATTATTGAGGGAGTATATTTTAAAATTGTGTTTTTCATGAGACAGGGATTTAAGATCGAAAAGGAAAAGTTTGGTTTTCTTTGGGTTAAGCAGGAGTTGGGAGTTTCGTAACCATTTTTCAGTGGTATTGAGGCATTCTTGTGTAATTTGGTTGAGGTGTGTATGGTTGTTGAAAGCATGCGTAAGTTTTGAGTCATCAGCATACTGAATGAGAGAAGAATGCTGTGTGCAAGTGTGAAGAGAATTTGTAAGGATATTAATGTTAAATTGAATTATCAGGAGGTTACACAGACTAAAATATTGTACAGTTGTATATTTGTATACTGAAATTTTATTGAAACAAACCGACCAAGCACTACTGTCGAGATTATAGCATTTTCTTTATAACACAGATCACTGTCAAATACACTGCACTTCCTCAGCTGACTCAGATTACAAAATGTCCACCAGATAGTCTTTCACAGTCACTTTTTTCTAGTTTCAAAACTTTGTCCTTGATGATACATTCTTTTCCTATATTGAAGCATTCTTTGTCTGCATCCTTATCTCATCCAGAGAAAACCAGTTCTCAGCATGCTGAAATGTTCTTTCATTAATAGGATAGTGTGTAACTTTTTTTATGCTTTGTTAGCCATTTCCCTTTAGCATTTGTACACATTCAGCTGCTTATAATATTTCAACAAGTCTCTATTGTCAATGCCATTCATTACAAAAACATTCAGAAGTATAATATCTTTTGTTTCACACAAGCACATTCTGTTAAGGTAATTATATCTGTTTAATGCCTATTTCTTTTCTGTACTTGCAGATGCTGTGTTCTAAAATATCACACTGTTGCAATGACAGAAAGCAGTTTTACCAAACCTCTGTTACTATGAAGGAAAAACAGTTGTACCAAATTGTATATATTTTTCTATCAAATATGTGTTATTACTGTGAGGGAAAACAGTTTTACTTTATATAATTCTATCAATTAAAGAGGAGAGGACCAAGGACTGATCTATGTAGGACACCAGTGTTGACAGGGAGAGCACTGATTGCCATTTTACTGATTTCTTTGTATCAGTGAGATAACTCTTGAACCAGTTTAGGGTGTTTGGTGTTAGACCTAAGGATGACATTTGCTCTAGTAGATTAGTATGGCTGACCATATCAAAGGCCTTTGATAGGTCAAGAGATATGGCAGAGACAAGTTGACTGCTACCTCTGGCTTTGTTCACCGTGTCTGTGAAAACTGTAAGAGCTGCATTTGTGCTATAGGATGGTTGAAAACCATGCTAGGTTTGAGTTAGAAGTTTTTCTTGGTTGCGGTATAGTAGGAATTGTTTGTGGATGCATTCTTCTAAGATTTTAGAGAGGGGGATAGAGTAGCTATTGGTCTGAAATTAGTGATGCCTGTGGAAGTACTACCTTTATGGAGGGGAATAATATGTGCTTTTTCCACATTTTGGGGATATGGTTTTCCCGTATGGATCTATTTATGAATACAGATATGGAGTAAGAAATGCTATTTGTTGTTATTTTTAGGTATTCACTGGGTAGATTATTTGCAGAAGCAGAGCAGATTTTTAGTTTGCCTAAGAGGTATTTGTAGATACTGATTTAAGGGTAAATGAGTAGGCAGTAGTAGTTTGTTGTTTCTGATCTGTAGTACTATGACTAAGTTGTTTTATAATAGATGCTATGCTGGCTACAAAGTAGGTATTAAGTTGTGTAGCAGTGTTCAGAGGTGTACTATTTGGACATGGATTGAGATTATATTTTTGCCCTGGTTGCAGTATTTTCTTGATGGTTGACCAGAATTCTTGGGATTGGCTTTGCAGTCATTTTGGGGTTGGCTGTAGTTTGCCTTTTTCTTTTTTGTCAGCGATTATCTATACTTTGGCCTGGTTTCAAAGACTTTTATGTTTTTGGATGTTTTGTGGGGTTTTGTTTGAATGCCAGTTTTTTCAGGTTTTGTCTCTAGTTTGCATTAGTCTTCATGTAGTATTAGTTAACCAGGGTGCATCTCTTGTTTTTATTCTTTTATTTCTGGGGGGGTGCCATTTTGTTTAAGGTGTTAAGAAATATTGAGTTAAATTTCTCAACGGCGTCATCTAGTGGGATATTTCTTCGTATATTCCAGTTTATTGAGGAAAGGATAGAGTCTGAGGGTTAGAATGTGTTGCATTACAAATAGTTTTTATAGTTTACTGTTTTGGAGAATTTTGTGTGTAACATATGGTAAAGACAGGGAGATGGTCACTAAGGGGATTTAATATGGTGCCAGACGAGGTAAATTTAGTTGGATCAGATACTAAGATCCAGTCTAGTATGGAGTTTTGAGTTTTTCCTAAAGTTTGTTGGAGTTTGTATCAATTATTTTTATCCAAAAAAGATTTATGCTAAATTTAGGGGAGGCAGATATAAGGTCACGACAAATAGTAATATCTCCTAGTATAACTGTTTCATAAGGGATAGAAGTTGAGGTCCAGTGTAGACTGTCTTCTAATGCATTGATATTATTGTCTGTGGGAATATATAAGTTTATGATACAGATTTGTTTGTGTTTGTTTAGTTTGAGGAAAGTGATAAGAAGTTCTGCATTATTGAATTGTGATATAGGGGGCATTATAAGGGATTAGATTGAGGCAATCTGGGTATATTATTGCTATACTACCGCCTTTTCTTTTAGTTTAGTCATTCCCAATTATGTTTTAGCTTGGTGGTAATATTTCTGTGTTGCTAATATTTAGTTGTAGCCATTTTTCTGTTATGGCTAGGATACTAGGTTTTTGAGCAGCTATCCAAGCATGAAGTTCTGTGATTTGATTACATATACTTCTGTTGGGCCTGGATTAGGGTGAATATCATCACTGGTTAGGATTGATGTGTGTTGGACTAGTGTTTTTAGAATTTTTTTTTAGTATTGTTCTAGTAGTGGATTGTATCGTAACTTTACTTGATGGTACATTGAGTGGTTTAATTTTGAAATAGAAGTGCAGTGTGTCCTGGCAGATATTGTTTGTTATTATGATGTTAACTTTAGGTGGAGTAGGTTTATCTGGCAGATACCTAGTTGGGGAGATGATAGTGTGAATCTGGTGCCTTTGGTAACAAGTGAAGTGGCTAAGGCATAGCAGGAGTAGACTCAAGCCTATAGTTAAGCAATTCATACTCTTATTGTTACCTAATTTGGGAGTGATAAATATGGGTAAGTAGTTTTGGAGAGAAATTGTGGGCTGTGTAAGTAATATATGTTTGATGATGGAATAGGTAGAAAGTATGCAAGAGGTGTGAAAAACAGTTAGTGGTTATATATGCAGTGGAAGTAACAAGGAAGTAGTGATGAAAGGTTGAGCTACAGCTAGGAATGATGAGTAATAGGGAACAAAATAATGACAGAATCTTAAGGGCTATGTGCTTAAGTTGGATGGGAGGGGTTTAGTATTACTGATTGGATGTGGCTGGATAGTGTAAATGTAGACATAGTGGAGGTGAGTGGGAATTGGGGGTAGGGTGTGGGAGTGAAATGGAGCCTGATAATTCACCTAACTCTCAAAAAGCACTGTTTTGCCATATTACCATGAACTTCAGTTTTCCAAAATACTTCCTAAATTTTCAGCTGAAGATGACTTCACTGCTGTGCAGGTTTGAATCTTCAGGCAGCTTCTCAGAAAACTGCAAGCTGTAACTTTTGAGTTGTAGCTCACTGCAAGTAACATTTTGCTAATATACAGTGTACAGTGCTCCTTCCTTTTTCAGGCAAGGAAGGAGAGTGTATTTACCAATTTTATATTTAAGGAAAAACATATATCCAAGATTTCTGCCATTTGAAAATAAATCTTAAGTATACTGAGACCTCAAGAAGAATCAACTGTATGTAAGGTAGTTATTGTTTTTACTAGGCATCAACAACTTCAGTCAATTGATGCTTCTGTAACTGAACTAAAGCACAAGACAGTGACCTGTCTGAATGTTCTTCGTCTTCCATTGCTGCAGTCCTGACTATAGGGTATAGTCCGCGTCCCAGTCGGCCCGAATACCAGAGTATAAGGCTGACGTCGGTCAGGGCGCATTAGACTGACGTCAGTACGTCAGGGTACTAATGCGCATGACCGACGTCATATCCTCAGTCTTTTTTGCCGCATGGTCCGATGCAGAAGCAGTTTTGCGAGTGCAGGTTGGCGTACTGAAATATTTCCGAAACCGGAGTTTCAGACCGAAACAGAGTTGGCTAAGTACCCCGTTGGGGAACATTTTGGTTTTTTCTTGCCTCAGTATTTTACCGGATGTCAGAAAAAGTGAATAACTGTATTTCTTGTGGGAAACAGATACCTCATAGGGATTATCATACCTTGTGTATACCTTGTTTAGGGCCTGAGCACGACGTTGTTGGTTGCCGCTCTTGTGCTAGGTTTAACAAACGCACTATTAAGAGGAGGTTAGACTGTGCCAGGTTAGTGTTTGGGAAGCGTTGCAATTATAAAATGCCGTCGGATGCTCCGACGCCCGCTTCCTCCAAGAAGCGCAAGGATAAAACAGTGAAGCCTAGGGTTGAGGAACCGGCAGTCCCGGCCGTCGGCTCTTTGGAAGGCTCAGTGGAGCCGGAGGTTTTGCCAGGAGTTTCCATGGAGTCCCAGGCAGAAACTATACTCTTACAGGATGTGCCTTCTCAGGAGGTAGGCCAGGCTGAGGGGTCTTCTCAGGTGACTGTTCTTCCCTCTCTTCCCAAGGTAGTTAGGGCCTCTCCTTCTGTTGCCAAAACTTCTATGAGAGGTAGGCCTACTTCAGCTTCAGTGGGGGCTTCTCCTACCATTTCAGGTTCTGTACCTAAGAAACATATGCTTAAGATGGCAGAAGATTTGATTACTATGATTAGGGGTTCTATGCCCCGGCCTGATAAGAGGCCTAGGGTGGAATCTGAGTTTGAGAGTTTTGAACAGTGTTCTGAGGCTTCAGAATCTTCTGTGGAAGATTTGCAGGAGTATCCTACCTATTCTGATTCTGATGTGGATGATTCCACTCCTACAGCGTCTCCACCTGAGGATTTCTCATTTTCAGAGACTTTGCATTCCATGAGGGAGCACTTTAAATGGGAAGGCCAGGATTACTCTGACTCCAGGAAAAGGCTTAGGGAGTTCTTGTTTTTTTACCCCAGCATAGGCCTTTAGCTATTCCTCCTGTGTTGAATGTGGTGGAAGATGTTTTGCAGAGGCTTCCCTGAACCCTGACTCTTTGCCTCCTGCTCCTGTTAAGCCTGATAGGTATTATAGGGTGCCCGAAGCTCATAAATATTTGTTTAGGAGTCCTAGGGCGGACCCAGAAACTATTTCCCAGGGGCCTAAGGGTGTAAAAGCTTCTGTGGTTAAAAATCCTGTCCCCACTGATAAAGAGGCGAGGGCTTTGGATAGGTGGGGAAAGAAAGTGTATACTTCTTCCACTCTAGCCATGAGAGCTTTGAATTGTCAGTTTCACATGTTAAAATATCAGAATTACCTTCTTTCACAATTGAAATCTAAGGTGGATGCTTTGGCGGAAGGTATTGAGTGTAAAGAGTTGCTGGATTTGGTTCATGTGTCGAACAAGTGGGTAAGCATTCTTTGCAATGTGGTTTTGATGCTGTACAGGCCTCCTCGAGGGTGGCTGCTACCAGCTCTGTTCTTCGCAGGCATGCCTGGTTGAAGGATCAGAATTTAGCTGAGCATGTTAAGACAAGGATTTTGGATGCTCCTTTACAGTCTGATGTGTTGTTTGGTTCGCCTGTGGAAGCTGTTTTAAAGAAAATGGAGGACAAAGCTAAGTCTATGCAAACTGTTAAAGATTTTTGCAGGTGCAGCCACCAAGTTTAGTAGAAATTGGCCTGCTAAGGGGTGGACATATCCTGCTTATGATTCTCAGTCTAGGGGTAGGTCTAGATGTGGTAGGGGCAGGGCTCAAAGTTCTTTTAGGCCTAGAACAGGAGTTCACCTGCTCAGACTTCTGGTGAGGGCAGGGGTCAGTCCTTTCGTAAACAGACCCAATGACCTGTTTCTTCAGCTGCCAGCAGATTCACGCCTGGCAGCTCCTTTGGGGAAGACTGTCTCTTTTCAAAGAAAATTGGGATTTAATTACTCAAGACAAATGGGTGTTGGATATCATTCACCACGGTTACAGATTTTATTTCCATACAATGCCCCTTTCAAAGGCATGCCAGACGTTCCTCCTCTACAAAGAAAAGAGGCTCACAAGCAAGTTTTACAGTTACTTCACATAGGGGCCATTCAGCCAGTCCCTGTGTCAGAGAGGGGCCTAGGATTTTATTCTCGCCTGTTCCTTGTACCAAAGAAGGGGAACACGTGGAGACCAATTTTGGATTTATCTCTCCTCAACACGTTTTGGACATTCCCAAGTTCAAGATGTTGACGTTACAACAGCTTTTACCTCTGCTGGGCAAAGATCACTGGATGGTAACTTTAGATCTCAAGGAAGCTTACCTTCATGTGCCTATAAGGCTAAGTTGCAGAAAGTATCTGCGGTTTCGAGCTGGAAATTCTCATTATCAGTTCTCTGCATTGCCCTTTGGCTTATCTACTGCCCAGAGTATTCACAAAGGTTCTGGCTCCAGTGATAGCTTACTTCAGGCTTCAAGGAATTCAAATCTATCCTTACTTGGACGACTGCCTGATTCTGGCTCAAGAAAAGGAAGACCTTCTACAGCATCTGGAATATGTTATAGCAGTGCTAAGATGCCTAGGGTATTCTGTGAACGAAATAAAGTCCAGTCTAGTACCCTCTCAAGACATGTGCTTTCTGGGTGTAAGACTGAATACAGCAGCCCAGATGGCCTTTTTAACCCCGGACAAACAAAAGAGTCTGTCACTTTACTTCCATCAACTATCTCATCAGTCCGTGCTGACTGCAAGGACAGTCCTTCAAGCATTAGGGTTCATGGCATCTTGTATTCTGGTGCTTCCCAATGCCAAACTGCATATGAGGAAGCTACAATGGTATCTCAAAATGTATGGACACAGCACTGCCAGGATTTGGACACTGTCATTCAAATAATACCTTGCATTCAAAAGGAATTTTTGTGGTGGGCTCAGGAATGTCACCTAAACAAGGGACTCTCTGTGACCCGGCCAGAGGCAAGTCAGATTCTAACGACAGATGCCTCGGACATTGCTTGGGGAGCTCATCTAAATGGAAAGTGGATACAAGACAAGTGGCCTGCCAGACTACAGCATCTACATATCAACATGAAGGAGATGTTAGCAGTCCAGTTTGCATTAATGGCTTTCAAGGAGTTACTTCTTCCAGGGCAGGTGTTGATTCTAACAGACAACACAACTGTCATGTGGTACATCAACAAGCAAGGGGGAACACATTCTTATCCTCTATGCAGGCAAGCAATGATTTTATGGGAGACTGCGCTAAGCTTGCAACTAACTCTTCAGGCAAGGTTTCTGCCAGGAGCACAGAACTCCTTAGCAGATGTGTTAAGCAGACAAATCATGGATCCCCACGAGTGGGAACTGGATCTTCATGTATTTCAGAAACTGACAGTGTCATGGGGAACTCCAGACATAGATCTGTTCGCTTCTCCACTAAACCACCAGCTGCCAAAGTATTGCACAAAGGGGTTTCATCACACAGCTTGGAAAGTGGATGCTCTGTCTTTCAGTTGGAAAAACCTTCATGTGTATGCCTTTCCACCTCTACCGCTTCTTCCAAAGGTACTATTAAAGGTCAGACAAGACAGGCCAAGGATGATTTTGATAGCTCCAGATTGGCCTCGGCAACACTGGTACCCACTTCTACGGAGTCTGGTAAAGAAGCCTCCATGGCCTTTACCTCTGATTCCTCATCTGTTATCTCAGAAGGACGGTCATCTGCTCAATGTCAAGCTTCAATCTCTTCATCTCACAGCCTGGCATATTCTGTGTTGAAACACAGCAGGTCTCAACTTCCTCAACAAGTTTTAAATGTGATTATGGAAGCTAGAAGGCCTAGTACTAGGAGAGTGTACGCAGAAAAATGGAAGAGATTTTTATTTTGGAGTACAGCAAAGAATTTGGAGATTTCAGAGCCTAATTTGAGTGTGGCTCTTCAATATCTTACTGAATTATTGGACAAAGGTTTGTCCTTCTCTTCCATAAAGATTCATGCTGCAGCAATTTCAGCTCACTATGATTGTGACCCACCTTTGTTTTCGCATCCTTTGTTCAAGCAGTTTCTTAGAGGGGCAAAGAATATAAGACCCCCACGAGAGCTCCTACTCCTGCTTGGGATCTCAATTTTGTGTTGGAAAAACTTACTCTACAACCTTTTGAGCCTGCAGCTACTGCTGAATTGAAATATTTGTCATGGAAGACTGCTTTTCTGTTGGCTATTACTTCTGCAAGAAGGGTGTCTGAGTTGCAGGCCCTTATGGCAGTAGAGCCCTTTTGATTTTCCATAAGGACAGGGTATCATTACGTACTAATCCTTCCTTTATGCCTAAGGTGGTTTCTAGTGTGGCTTTAAACCAAACTATTCATTTGCCTACGTTTTTGCAGATCCTCAAAATAAAGGGGAAAAGATTTTGCACACTTTAGATGTACACAGGCAATTGCGTTATTATTTGGCAGGACTAAGAATTTTAGGCAGTCTCAGCAGTTACTTGTTTCTTTTGCTTTGAGTTCACAGGGCAAGCCTGTGTCAAAACAAACTATTTCTAGGTGGATTGGCTTTTGCATTGCATTTTGTTATTCCCATCATGGCAAGGAGATTCCAGCTGGGATTAGGCCTCATTCCACTAGGGCTACTGCCACTTCAACAGCATTTCTAAGGGGTGGCAACTAAGGATATTCTGGAAGCAGCTACTTGGAGTTCAGTGCATACTTTCTCTAGGCATTATCACCTTCCTATATACTCTAAGACTAGGGCTGGTTTTGCCACAGCTGTTTTACAAGGCATGTTGTCAGCTCCTGCTACTTTATAATTTGCCAGCCTCCCTTACCTCTGCTTTGGGATTCTACCCAATAGTCAGGACTGCAGCAATGGAAGACGAAGAACATAGTACAGTTTTGTACCTACCATAAATGTAGATGTTCGAGGATTCCATTGCTGCAGTCCAATTTACCCTCCCTCCTTCCCCTCTGTGTTTAGGGGTGGTTGTGTAGGTGAGTTTACATGCTTATATTTTATATATATATATATTGTTGTATATATTATACATGTTTTTGGTGCAGGTTGTTTTGGGACTTGTCTTTTGGGTCTTCTGACATCTGGGGCAAGAAAAGACTGAGGATATGACGTCGGTCATGCGCATTAGTACCCTGACGTACTGACGTCAGTCTAATGCGCCCTGACCGACGTCAGCCTTATACTCTGGTATTCGGGCCGACTGGGACGCGGACTATACCCTATAGTCAGGACTGCAGCAATGGAATCCTCGAACATCTACATTTATGGTAGGTACAAAACTGTACTTTTTCTAATAAGGTGGAGAATTGTATGTGGAATTAGAAATGATCAAGTCAAAGTCAGAATTTAAAGGAATTTGTTTAGAGAGAGTGAACTTTCAAATGACATAAAAGCACAAATGATGTTGGAAATATGTAAAATAAAGGCTGTGAGTGAGAAAGAAACAAAAGGAAGCATATAACTATTAAACTATTTGACTTAAAGACCACCATGCTAGCAATCACATGACATTCAAGATGACACCTTTTAATAAATGAGCAGACAGAAGTTACTCCCAGTGCAGTCAGTTTGGGACCTGTAACCATTTCACATGAGTCTGCAAAAAGTAAAATAGTGTGACAGCAAGGGGTAAGTGCATTAGTACAACAAAACTGAAATGTTAGCAGTCTCGACTGAGTTGCATGCACTACATTATTTACTGCATTAAAACTAGCAGTGACTGCAGTCATGACTTTTGTGAGTTTGCATCAAACTACTAACAGTAGCAAAGATAAATGCTGTTCCAAAAAGATGATGAATAATGGCATTTTTTGTGCTTAAACTGGATACAAGAGCTGAGTATGATCTACTTACAAATCTTCATATGGATACTATATGTAAATCATAAAGTGTTCTAATCAGCATACATGCTTTTAATATATTCATGTCATAAACTAAAGTCGTTGGTGAAGTTTTGCTGGATTATGAGAACAAATGCAAAAAGTACAGATTATAATTTCAAGTAATGCCCTTACAAGCTGAGTTTAAGCAACCAAACATTCTGGACCTTAGTATTTCCAGAGCACTTGGTATGATTAAAACAATCCATACTGTGGAGATGCAGGTTGATTTATTAATTGTTATAGGTTACATCAGAAGTAATGTTGAGGTTGGAGAAGTAGTCTGATAGTACATAAGAGGCACAGCATACAGCTGCAAAGATATCTTGCAGAAATGCCCAAGCAGTATTTCAGCTTGAGCAGAACAGGCACAGTTAACCACTATATTTGTATTTATTTATTTATTTTATTTATTTTATTTTATATTTGTTAACCTGGATAATCCAACTGGACCAGGTCCATTTTCAGTGGAGGCCCAGGGAGAAGAGCTCCACAATTAGATAGATTAAGTAACAAAAATAGACAAACAGACAATGATATCACAGAGACATGCACAATAACAATGGTGAGCTTAAACTGTCCCAGTAAACTATGAAATAATTACAAGTCTACAAGTCTAGACCTTATAATCTTGTGTATTTCAAAAGTAGGAAGATTAGGAAGGAGGCAAAGCAGAATAAGAAATGCAGTCATCTTTATGTTATACATGGGCAAATCCAGGTTTTCCTGAGGTGTGATTTGAGTGATTTCTTTGAATCGTGTGATAGTAGAGGAAAAAGTTATAGAAGAGGGGAGGTTATTCCAGTTTTTAGCTAAGGTATGAGAGTATAGAGCTTTCCCTGCAGTATTTTTGGCACTAGTTATACAGAGGAGAGATTTATTGGTAGAACGAAGTGGACGATTAGTAGAATAGTGGGAGAGTAGTTGTTGTAGGGATGGAGTTTTGTCAGGGTACTTCAGGATGTTGAAGGCACTGACTAGCTGTTTGTAGGTGAGTAGTTGAGGAAATTCTAGCCATTGAATATCCTTGAGTGCATGGCAGTTATGGGTTCTGAAAGTAGAGTTGTTAGCAAATTTGGCAACTTTGTTATAACATGACTCAATTTTGTCAAGGTCAGTTTTTCTAATGTGGGTCAGGAATACTGCTGCATACATAAGGGTAGACAGTAGGTGAGTTTGAGCTAAGGTGATTCGTGCTTTGTTTGTGAGAAAATTGTTATGTCTATAAAGAGTTCCTATTTTTATAGACTTTTTGGATGGTCTGAGCAATATGGACATCAAAGAAAATATTTTTGTCTATTTCTACCCCAAGGAGCTTAGTACGGGCCATAGGAGAGATAACAGTGCCATTTGTAGAAGTGATAGAGAAAGTTAGGGGAGTAGATTTAGATTTATTAGGAGTGAACAAGAGTAATTTAGTCTTGTTGGGGTTTTTAATAAGTTGGATGTCAGTGATCCAGCTTTCAACAGAGGTAAAGGATTCTTGGGTCAGCTGCTGCAGGGTGGTCAGAGATGGGGCTGAGCAGATAAGCGTTGAGTCATCTGCATACTGTATAAGTGTGGCCTTCTGGGTGGCGGTTTATGAAGATAGAAAAAAGTAATGGGCCCAGGATTGAGCCTTGTGGTACACCTATGGTAGTTGGAAATAGAGGAGATAGTTCACCTTGCCATTGGACAGATTGCTGTCTGTCTGAAAGATAGTTTTTGAAGCCGGAGATGTCAGAGGGGGTAAAGGACAGGGAGGTTAGGGCATCTAATAGTTTTGTGTGTGAGATCATGTTGAAAGCTTTGGAGAGATCTAAAAAAATAGCAGACACATAATTATTATTGTTTCTATGCTAGTTAACCTGATTAGTAAAAGAGAGAAGAGCAGTAGTTTTTAATACTCATCTGTGTGGTATTAGTACAGAAATGCTTGTTACGAATAGTAGACATTCTGATGTGCCAAGCAGATGTGGTAAATTAGTTTCTGTAGTTAGTATTTCATTGCAGTTTCAGAACTGTGTGTCTTAGAATACTGATGACATTTTGTACCTCAGCAGACTATCATTTAAATTGATGTTTGACAGGCATCATCCTCTCCTAAGGTATACATTACAAATCAGGGCTAGTCATTTCTCCCTTAGAGACTGCTCCAGTAGAACACTGTACTGAATACCGTTTGTTTTTGCAGTAACTGAAAGGACCTTTTCCAAATAGTGCCTGCTACATGGAATTGCCTCCTTGAAGATATTCCAAGTACTACCAATCTTTCATCTTTCGCAGTGCTCTTAAAAGAGCATCTCTAAAAAGCTAGTGCATATGACTATATTATAAATCCAGGCTAAATATTGCATTTGATACTGCATGAATCCTCTTCTGTAACTTGTGTGTTAAGCATCTCTTAATATTCCTTCTGTATTTCACTGGTGTGCCACAGTGCTTTGCCAAAATGCAATAAGTAGCATTGTAAATCTGTGCTTTGTAAATAAACTACTGCTCATTACAAACATTTCTTGTATTGTTCAATAATGTCTCTTATATTAATATTACAAGACTTTCTTATTTTGTATGCTTCCTTTTGAGTCCAGGCCATACCAGAACAGGTCTGTGGACCAGCAGGAGTGGCCTTAGGTCAACTGGTGCCCTAGGCAAAAGGGCTCTACAGCATCCCCCTCCACACCACCTAGTGCCCCCATCCTGATCTACCTACACAAAATAAATACTGGAAAAGTGCCCCTGCTAGAGCGGCGCCCTAGGCGGCCACCTAGTTGTCCTATGCCTAAGACCGGCTATGTGGACCAGTTAACAGTACTAAATAAAGAAACAACTAAGTAAAATAAAGATTTTGTCCAAGACAATGCCATTGATTCATGTTGTGAGAGGAGTTCCATATACATTTGGTGACAGAACTATGCAGGAATTAAAATACTGAAAGCTGTAAGAATTAGTTAAACCAACTGAACTGATCAAATCTGTAAACTGTATAGATTTTGTAAAGGAAGCCTAATCAAGAATATATGTCCTCAAGATAAAATAGGAACATAATGCACTTTCAAGTATTAGAAAAGTAGTAGAAACAAGATGCAACCCAAACATTCTAGGAAATTATGATAGATAAAGCTACTTCCAAACTGTGCACATTTACTGTATATCTTGGCAGGTAAAGAGTTCTGGCATTACCATTTAGAATCTCTTTGGCTTCAGAAGTGTTCCAGAGAGTTTTAGCAAGTACAGTTGAATTATTAGATGATGCATTCAGCATAATTTGTGGTACTCTTGTCAACAACTCAACAAACCAGTAGCATAACCTCTGCCTAGTGATACTAGTAGAAAGACTGTGGCAGAGTAGCCTAAAGCTAAACAAATGGAAAAAGCTAAATTTGTGTAACTTCCATCCAGTATATGGGACATGCTTTGTTTTACAAATGGCTTAAATCCGATGCTGGCAAAGTCAGGGACATTTTAAATATGCAAAACACTCAGGATAATGCATATCTTCATTGTGCTCTATTATGTGTTTTCTAGGTATTATGTAGTATCTTTTCCCTCCCTTCCTTAACTTGTCAGATGTAACAGTGACACGAAGTTACAAGTTACTACAGCATTATGTATGTTTGTGGTATGATTGTGGTTAATGGAGCAAAATAATTTTTTGGGAAATTTTCAAATATTTGGTCACTATAGTAGTTACACTGAAATTTTATTCTGTATGTAGAAGATAGCTATAAGGATCATGGTGTAGCATTACTGCAGGAAGGCATACCAGTAGTTTATGGATCAAGAGCTTTGCCTGATGCTCAGACACACTATAGTCAACCACAGAAAAGGATTTAGCCATAGACTTTTGTTGTTAGAATGTTCACAACTATCTTATATTAAAAGATCAATAGTGGAATCAGAGTATAAGCCACTCTGTAACATATGCAAAAAGTCTTTATATGATGCACCTGCAAAGACTTTAAAGAGTGTACTAGCTTTGCATATGTATAATGCACAGGATCATTTCAAATGTTGCAAACTAATGCAAATAATTGATGGCGTGAGTAGAGCATATCTCAATGAATGTAATGAAAACTTTTTAGAAAGTTCTTTAAGCCTTATGTATTGCTTCTCAGCTGCTTATGTTTTCTGAAAAGGTACAAGAGTTTAAGGCTTGTGCACAAGATGATTCTAAAGCACAGTAACTGCTGTAGGCTGTTATTATATAAGCTGGCCAGTTAATGCTAAGGCACTTTGTTCAATTATTAGAGCTTAGGATCTATAAAGAGATGACCTTTTGGGTATTCACAGGTTATTATCTGTGGTTGTAAGAGTCATTGTTCCTACCCACTTACATGAAGATGTGCTGAATAGAATTCACAAGTCACACTTGGGCATAAGCTAAGATAAAGAAAAGTTTTGTATGTTTCTATATTAGCCCGATATGTCTAAACATGGTGCAGGCTTGAAGTATGTAGCATGTTCAGAAATCAGAAAGAAGGGCTAATACCATATGGTATTTCATCTTTGCCTTGAGTGAAAGTGGCAGCTGATTTATTTCAGTACAACAATGCACATGTTCCTTAAAATGTCCAGTGGTTGTGCAGTTTTGCAGCATGATAAGTCAGTGTTTTTAGTGTGTTGAAATCAGGATTCACGAAGCATGGATTCCTGTAAAAGTGGTATCAGGTAATTGTCCTGAAATTGTGAGGCACATAGTTTACAACTTTGGTTTAAGCCAGTGTACTTAAACTCTAACTGATTCTCGATGAGCAAGTAGAGCATGTTACAAAATGCTTAATCATCTCATCAAGAAATGTGAACACTCTGGAACATTCGACTGTTATTTTTATATTCTCAGTTATATAAATACATCAGTCGCTGGAACAGTTGATAATAGGCAGATGTCCAGGCTAAATTTCTGTATTAGTACCTGACCTCAAACAAACTGCTATGAGTTGTTACAAGAAATGCAATGCAAGTCGAAATGTTATCTTGACCGATCAAAGAAACTTTCAGTTCTACAGAAAGAGGAAGAATCAGAATCTAGGTCATAGTTAAAATTTTTTTGAAGTTAAATGTTCAGTTCAATGTAAAGCAATCAGTTATACATAATTTACTAGGCCTTATACAGTGCAAGATCCTGAAAGCAATTGTGCAGTAGAAACAGGCACCCTTTATCTAAACTACCGGATCAAGACGCTGTTCAGTTTAGACAGGACAAGATGAACCAGTGCAATAAATGTTTTTTTTTCTGTTCTAGAGCTTAAGGTGACAGTACCACTTGTTCAGAATGAAGATATTCAGATGTTTAGTTATGGGGCTCGTCTAGAATCTGCAACTGTGACTGATCTAAACTTGATAAGACTAACTCTTCAGTTGACTTAAAAACTACTAAAAATGACATTTTTGTCTAAATAGAGATGGTTGTAACCTGATAACTGTAAGAGTTCTAAATCTTGGAAACATGTAAAGAAACCACATAGATATAGAGAATGCCGATAAAAAAGTGTCATATACATGCATGTTTTGAAAATTAAGAGATTTGCTATCTTATGGAATGAATTTTATGTGTTTCACATTGCCCCTTTGCGAAAAACCATGTACCCATGAATTACCACATAGGTGGCAGTACACTAAACACTGAAAGTGTGATGAGAGACTTGGGGACACAGGTGGACAGTGGTCTCACCTTTGATAACCACATCGCCACAACAGTCAGGAAATCCTTCTATGTGGCACACCTCATCACTAAGGGCTTTTCATCCAGAAAAGAGGAGGTCATTGTCCCACTGTACTCATCCCTCATTAGACCCATTATAGAGTACAACTCCCCATTTGGTATGTACCTCACAAGACATCTGCAACAGCTGGAAAGGCCAGGAAATACCTCACTAAAAGAATCATAGGCCTAAAGCAGATGCTTTATGCTGACCGTCTAAAAAAACTCCAGCTATACTCTGTGGCATATCGCCTACTCAGAGGCAATCTCTGCTTAACATACAAGGCCATGTCAAACCCTGAGCTGTTGGACATGCTCCACTTAAAGAAATCCCAATCCCTCAGAGCCACATGCTCCAGGGATCTAAACCTTGTCATCACAATGAACAAAACATGCTGGAGGGATTGGTTCCTAACCCAGAGACTCCCCATACTCTGGAATAGACTGCCCATACATGTCAAGCAGAGTGCCTCCTTGGCCCTCTTCAAAAGGAACCTTAACGATTGGATGGGAGATAGAAAATTCATCCCGGGAATTACATCAATCACCCTGCTAGACAGGGGTCCAGGGAAGTAAATATTGTGGGAAGAAATATCCAGGGAATTGTTAACCTAGTACCAGCCTATGAACACTTGAGGTTTTAATGCAGTATTTTGTACAATTATTTCAATTTTAAATGAAGGGGGATGTCCTACATATCTGAGGTGCGTGGATTCCTTGCTAATTAAAAAGATGTATATCTTTGAGTTAGTAGTAAGGATGAATATTGAGTTGTTTTTAGTCGATTATGTGGTTAGCCGTCTTCCCTTATGTTCACAGTAACTTGACAGTAACTGTTGATGTTCTTCATGTTTCACTGTTGCAGTCATCACACTTGGGTTATCTGCCTGCAGTCGGCCCGAATACCAGAGTATTGAGATTTCTGCATCCGATGCTGTCGCCTCTTCCATGATGCCAGATCGTCAGAGGTATAAAACATGCAGCTGATGCTATTACATCAGCTTTTCTTGCTGCATTGGAGCCAGACGTAGAAGCAGTTCGCAAGTGCCGGTCGGCCACTACCTGAAATTTTCATTTTTCGGGTTTCAAACCTGAAGTCTTCTAAAGCTAAGTACCCCGTTGGGGATTATTTTTTCTTGCTCTAACCGATGTCAGAAAAAGTTAACACAATTGTCTTGCCTGTGGAAAGCAAATACCTCACAGAGATTTTCATTCGTACTGCATCACCTGTTTAGGCCTAGACCATGATGTTCCTCTCTGTCGGTTTTGTGCCTTGTTTAATGACCGAACTATTCATTGTCGGGCTATCTTTGTTGCTAAATTCTTTCACTTTCATTCTCTGTATTCCTAAATGGCTTTGGTAAACAATCCAACTACCGATCTTCTGAAAAAAATGTAAGGATAAAGACAGAGACAGACTGTATAGGTCCAAAACTGCCGATGATGCTTCCATTAAGCTAGTCCCCAGTCTGTCAGTACTCAGTGAGGCATCTTCACAGCCCCTGACACCCACTTCTACAGATTCTCAGGCCTCTTTTGAGACCCATTCGGAGTCCGGTATGCTGTGAGATGCTTCTTCGATTATGGAACTGCAGATGTCTGTACCTTGGATGGGTCTGGAGCCGCTGTGCAGCACTGGCTTCTGAGGGTGTATTCCGACCTTACGATGTTCGTATTAAACCAACTACTTTGTTTAAGACTAAAATGACCGAGTTTCTCAGGCCCAGAGTTCGCACTATGCCTAGAAAACCGATGACCAAAGCCCATGCTCAAGCTCCCATACCACAGAAACAAATGCTTAGAATGGCTGAAGACCTTATAACTCTAATTAGGGGAAGCCAGCCTTCCCCCCTCTAAAAGACAAAGAATTGATTTCCCTTCTGATTCAACAGACCTTGAGTCCGATGACTCTGATCCCTCTGATTACCAGGATATACCCTTATCTACCTATGAGGATTCAGATGCAGAGGATTCCATTCCCTCTGCCTCCCCTCCAGAGGACTTTTCTTTTGGTGAAACTTTGCATACCTTAAGAGAGCATTTCTGCTGGGAATGCCAGGACTACCCACAGTCCAAAAAGATACTCAGAGAATTTTTAGACTTGCCTCAACACAGGCCTCTAGCTATAACCCCTGTCCTGGCTACCACCTGTCCTGGAGATTGTAGATGATGTTTTCATGGAATCCAGTCTTACTCCTGATACTTTACCACCAGCTCCCTGAAAGCCTTACAGGTACTACAGGGTACCTGACTCTCACAAATTTCTCTTTAAGAATCCCACTGCAGATCCAGAGACCATTTCCCAGGGAGCTAAAGGTATTAAGGCTACTACAGCCAAAAATCCTACCCATTCGGACAGGGATTTGAGGGCTTTAGACAGATGGGGCAAGAAGGTATATACCTCTGCAACTCTTGCCATCAGGGCTTTAAATTGCCAGTTTCACATGTTGAAGTACCAGCAACATATTATGGAACTAATTAAACAAAAAATGTTGTTGCTTCCAGATTTTGCATTCTGCAAACCAAGTCAGTAAACATACTTTGCAGTGTGGTTTTGATGCCTTAGAAGCATCTTGCAGGGCTGCTGTCACTGGGTCTGTACTGAGAAGACATGCTTGGCTGAAGGAACAAATCTTGCCAAACCATGTCAAAGCAAAATTACTAGGTGCTCTATTAAGCCAGGAACATTTGTTTGGCACAAAAGCAGAAGAGGTTCCTAAAAAGATGGAGGAAAAAGCTAAATCTATGCAAACTGTTAAATATTTCTTACAGGTACAGCCACCTAGATTCTGTAGGCATTGGCCTTCTAAAAACTGGTCCTTGCCAGTCCCTTCCAGGTCTTCTCAGCCCAAACCCAGGGGCAACAGACCACCAAGGCTACAGTCTCAGGGTATGCAGAGATCTAAACAATGGAGTGCTCCCCTCTCAAACACAGGGAGTAGTAAGCCACCCCTTTATGGAAAAAAATTCACAATGGCTTGTCTATCATCCTTCCCAGCCATACCCAAGTACTTGCACCCCTAGGAGGAAAACTCGCCCTGCATGCAAAAAACTGGATGTCCATTACCCAGGACCCATGGGTCCTAAACATTGTATCCCAGGTTCTACTTCCACTCACTGCTAACCCCAAGCGGGTTGCCAGACTTTCCTCCAAATCAGTGGGCAGAGGCTCAAAAGCAAGTACTTTCTCTTCTCAGTATCAGGGCTATTCAACCTGTTCTAGTAGAGCAAAGAGGACAGGGTTTTTACTCCAGACTGTTCCTGGTGCCCAGAAAAGAGGGCTCTTGGTGCCCTATCCTGGACCTGTCCATTTTCAACACCTTCCTGGTGGTCAAAAAATTCAAAATGCTTAAACTATAACAGCTGCTTCCTATGCTAGCCAAGGACTCCTGGCTTGTCACCCTAGACCTAAAAGAAGCTTATCTGCACATACCCATACGGGAATCTTGCAGGAAATATCTACGTTTCAGGGCAGGCTGTATGCTCTATCAGTTCTCTGAACTTCCCTTTGGCTTATCTACTGCACCCAGGGTATTCACAAAGAGCCTGGCTCCAGCTATTGCATATTGCAGGCAGAGAAATATTCATATTTATTCATACTTGGACGAGTGCTGATTCAGGTGGACAGTCAGGAATTGCTACTTCAGTACCTGGCATTTGTAAAGACACTTCTAACTTCTCTGGGGTATACCATCAACAAAAAGAAATCACATCTTGTGCCCAACCAAAAGATTGTATTCCTGGAAGCAAGCTTGAACACAACTTCCCAGATGGCATTCCTCACTCCAGAAAAGCAGGTTTATTTAACAAACTACTTCAAACTAATGGCCACCAAAACCCAGCTATCTACAAGAAAAATACTGCAATCCCTAGGGTTCATGGCCTCATGCATTCTACTAATTCCATATGCAAGAGTGCATATGAGGAAACTTCAATGGTACTTAAAAAGTCTCTGGTGCCAACATTCTCGGGACCTGGAAACAATGATTCCTATCATTCCTTGTGTAAGGGCAGAGTTTCTTTGGTGGGCAGAGGCATGCAGCCACAAGGGACTCCCTTTCAGTCAACCCCTCGCCACCCAAACCCTGACAACAGATGCATAAGGCTATGTATGGGGGGCTCACATGGCTGGCAAATGCATACAAGGCAAATGGAGCCTAG